>NC_066585.1:286314086-286434086 GCF_024323335.1 Lathyrus oleraceus
GCAGATGACACACTGAATAGTGGGGGATAGATTGCATATCCCTACCTTCCACCAATTGCCTCTTCACTTAGGAGGTCTTTGACTCTATGCAAGGACAAAAGTAAACAATCACAAACATTGCCTCTTAAGGAGGACTTCAGACAGTTGCCTGGCCAAGTAACAGGCCAGGTCTTCCAGACTACATGAAGTAAAAGAGACATACCTCAATGCAAATTGCTTATACAAGCAAAGCAAAGCAAAAAAAAAAAAGTTCACAAGGAACTAAGCAACTAAAAGCACCTGAAACAGTCAAGCAGATGTTAGTATGCAACTTCAAACAAAGCAAAAAGAAACAGAAACCAACAGTTAATCAGAAGCACATGGATATGCAAGGCACAAGGCTTAAGGCATGTGAGCCAAGCCACCTACAAAACAAAGAGGTTAGGCAATGATATTCAAGTAAGCTCAGTCAAAAGAATTGGTCTTAATGGCCATTTGATGGTCAACCTGGAAACACAAACTCAAAGGTGAGTAACAGGACCACTAGGGCAAGCCTAGGGTCAAAAGTGAATGAGAAAGTCAAGACAGCAAGGGGTAAGTATCCAAAATCATGTTCAAACAATTAGGAAACAAAACCAATTGGGCTCACATTCATATCAATCACTATCATCATTTCATGAACCATTTAGGTCAAGACATGGCAGACAGAACCTCATAGAAGTCAACAGAAAGACTTAACTCAAAAGCAATCTAAAAATTTTCCAAAAATCACCAAATAAATCATGATCAAACCTAACACATAGCATGGTAAGCATGTCAAATTTCATCCCATTTGGATGAGAGGAAGGCAGTCAATGAAAATCATGAAGTCAAACCAAATTCAAGCATGCACAAAGAAAGTCAACAAGCATGGGTCAACTTCAAAAAATCATATCAAATTGAAAACAGATGAGAAATGAATGAGATTAACACCAATGCCAAGCTTGAGATGTCTAGTTATCACATATCAAATTTCATGTCCATCTAATAAAGTATGAGAATTTCACAAATGAAATGGGAACATGTATCACACAAAGTCAACTATTGACTAGGCAGGGGAGAAAATCTCAAACAATTAGGAAAATAGCTCAAATAAATCCAAGAAAATTCACATGTGAACTAGACATACAAGAGTAGGTTCATGCAAAATTTGGGGTCATTTGGATGTAAGGAAGCATGGTAATGAAAATCATGAAGTTGGACATCAATGGTGTGACACAAATTGTCACACCCTAATTCTAAAAATCATATCTCACAAACCACAAATGATAAATTCACAAACTTTATACCAAAATCACCATGAATGTGTCTAGTTTAAGCACAAAACATTTGAGAGCCATTGGATACATTCTCATCATTTCACAATTGATTTGGCAAAGTGTACAAAATTTGGTCACATGTCACAAACCCTAAGGCCATTTAAAAACCATTCATCCAAAAATTCTGGAAAAATAATGATAAAAAAGTAGAGATCATGATGAACCTATCACAAAAAATCCCATTGAATTTGGATCAAAAATGAGCAAATTATGAATTTTGGAGATTGATGAAATAATTGAAGAAATAAATTGGAATAAAATTGAGAGAAATGGCATTTTTGTAAATAACCCAGTCACTTATCCAAACGACCGTGTTTTGGTCCAGAAAATGAAATGTTTTCATTGGCTAGTGGGAGAAAAGCCATGCACACGAAAATGGGGGCAATTCTGGGCAAATTGGGATTAGGGTTCTTATCAAAAAAACGCGATTTCTCAATTCTTCCCAAAAGTGTCAATTGAGCACATCATTGTAAACATCAAACATCATACAACAACAATCCAAACCCTAATTTCAATAATTTGAACTGCACATCAAGAAATCAGAAGAAACATTTCCAAGCACCAAACTTTATCTCAACATATTTTCATGGATAAGCAATCATTTCAAAAAGGAAAACACCATAGTACTCAGCATTGAAGGACCTATTCAAAGCATGTGTCAATTTTAAAAATGGTGGAAGTTGAAAACTTACCAATTTGGAGGAGCAGTAGTGTTGCTGGTGCCTTTTGATGAATTTGAAGTGAAATAATTGTCCTATAGCCTTGCCTTGATGTATGATGAAGAGTTGTTTGACTGTTTGTTGGAAATGGCCAAAGGTGAGTTTTGGACAAATGAATGAAGGACGTTGCTTCCTTGCTGTCAAGTGGCCTATGTTGGTTTTGTTGGCCTGCTCCTGCAGGAAGTGTTGGTAGCAGGTTTTTTGATCATCCAAGGCCAAAAAAGCTAAGTCCAGTTTTTCAGAGAGTGTATTGGTTTGCTAGGTTTTGTTGTTAGGTTGGTTTGAGGCAAGGCAAGGTCTTCCCTTTTTTACCCTATGCTGTTGGATACTGCAGGGTTTTCAAAAATGGTTCAATGGCCAAGTAAGGTATTAAGTGAAAGAACATGGTTGGTCATGTGCTTGGTGGTTGTGGCAAGGCAATGGTGATGCAAAACAAGGTTATCACTTGGATGCTTTCTTGACAGAAGATTTGAAATACCAAGATGTAGTCTTCAGCACCAAGTTCTTTTTCTGCTGTGTTGTTTTTATGCCATGGTGTTTTGGACAGATAAACTCAAATGTTAACAGCAGGGGTTTTTCCTTTTTGATCTCAGTAGCCTCTTTTCCAAAATGCCAATGTATCCTTTTTGATGGATGCTTGACAGCTTTTCCAATGCCAAGTCAGGTTAGAAAAAAGTGAGTAAGTGAAGGGGGTTGGAATGGATGAGGTTTTTTGCAAGAGTGCCCAAAACCAAAAGTGGATGAGTCAAGTCTATTATGTGTTGTTTGGTTGTGTAGGTTGGCCAGGCAGTCATGCCAAGTTTGTTGCATTTGTTGGCAGAAAAGTGAGGGCCAGGTGAGGTTTCATTTTCTGCTGCAGGATGTATAGTGTGATGACAAAAAATAGGAATGCAAGTAAGGTGAGTTTTGGGAGGGTGTATGAGGTTTGGTTCTTCTGTTTGGACAGGTGATGCTAAGTGCCAAGGGTGTGTGCCAATGCTGTGTGTGTATGACAGAAAGTGGTGCAAATGGCAAGGTTTGGTGCTGCTTGAGTTTGGATAGGCAAGGTTCAAATGCCAGTAGCAAGGTCAGTTGAGAGGACCAATGCCTATGCTGTCCTGTGTTTTATGCTGCTGCAGGTTTTGTTTAATGGGAGTTTTGACAGGTTTTTCTTGGCAAATGCAAGTGGCCAAGTTATGACACACAAGGCAAGGCAAAAGTTGAAAATGAGGGAGTGAGTGAAGGTTGTTTTGGTGTGCTGCTAGGGTTTTTAAGGTGTGGCAGAAAAATACCAAGCAAGGCAAGGTTTTGGTTGGAAGCTTTTGTTTATGGCAGAAGAAGCAAGGTGAGGGCAAGTTGGTTGGGGTGGACAAGTTTTTTTGCAGAAAAATGCACAAGCAAGGTGAGGTTTGAGAATTAGTGAAAGTGTTGTGTTATGCTCATGGTTTCTCCTTGACAGATAAGCTCAAAATGCTAACAGCAGGGGTTTTTTCCTTTTTGATCTCAGCAGCCTCCTTTTCATTTGCCTTGGCCAAGTGGTTTTTGTCCTGCTGCTCAAAAGGACAGAAGATACATCTTAGGTCTGCTGCATGGTATGGAGGTATGGTCTCTTGCTATTCCTTCTACTGTTGGCTCTCAGCAGGCTCTTTGTATTTTCGGAAGTTTTGATGACTTGTTTTGTCCAAAATGGCCCAGGATGCATTTCTACAACATGGTTTATGCAGCAGTTAGTCTTTTCAAATGACAGAAAAAACTCCCATCCCTAAAACCTGCTGTGGCTGTTGTTTTTGGTGGCAAAAATGCAAGTGACTTAGGTATTTTGATTGCCAAGCAAGGTTGGACTATGCTGCTGCAGTTTTGGTGCTCATGACAGGAAAAAAATAGAAGGAAAGTCATGCTGTTACTGTTTGGTTTTGACAGAAAATCATGGGCAAAAATCTGCAATGTGGTGGTACAAGTATGGTTGCAAGAGGTATGGTTCATGAATTGGACATGTCCTTTTTGCCAAAACTCAAGTGAGCAAGCATGGCTATGTGTACTTGTTGGTTGTTTGGCTGCATAATGAGGTCTCAACATGACAGAAAAATGATCAAGAATGCTGCATAATTGCTGTCCTCTTGAGGTACAAGGCAAGGCATGGTGGAAGCATAGACAAGTATGGTGCATTTGTACCTTTCTTATAATTCAAGCAACCAAGCAAGATTCACATGTTCTGCATAATTTGGCTTTGCAAACACACTTAAAACGATATTTATGAGCTGTTCCAATTGGCCAAATGTTGAAAAAATGCTTGAGTCAAAAAGTCAACTCTTGGTCAAACTTTGAATTTAAATGAAAAAGGTCCAAAAATGCCATTTTGATTGGTAAGGTTTTAGGTCATGAAATTTATATTTTTGGAAAGAGGATGAAAAATTTGGTTTGTAGGAAAAAACCCCACCAAATTTGGCCAAACGGTTTGGGAGATATGGCCCTTTGAAGTTCAAGATTTTCTGAAATCGATTCGATCATAACTTGCCAACCATACATGGGAATTGAGAGTTCTAGGACTTTTTGGAAATGGGAGAACAAGATCTTCAACTTTCATGTTGGGCAAAAATTCATTTGAGGCTTGTATCATGATGTAAGTTTGAGGATCAAAACTTTCCATTTATGGCAGTTTTCAGTTACAGGCCCAGTTTCCATTTTGGGAAATTTATGATCTGGCTTCAAATTCTTCCATGATGGTGTTTGGCATGATATATGATGACTATTTGGACATGAATGAACTCTCACAAACCAATTCCAATCATCAAATCACTGATTAAATGGTCAGTTGACCAATAGTTGACTTTTAGGGTTTCTGCCTGATTGTGCATTGACTGATAACTTCTGAACCCTAATTCCTTGAGAATTTGACTTCAAATGATGTCCCAAGTTGTTTGAACTCTTGATTATTGACCATGGTGCCCAAATTCCACAAGAATGACCACCATCCATTGCTTTGACTGACAGTTGACTTTTTTAGGATTTTTGACTGTCTGGGCATGAACTGATGACCTCTGAGCCCTTAACCCTTGACCAAAACACTTCAAATAGACCTCCAAGCCATGTGAACTTGTTGGATAAACCCCAAGGCCTTGATTGAATGAGAAATTCCTTTGCTTGCTTGGTTGACTGATCAGGAGATTAGTTTGACCTAATTTCTGATTGCTTGCTCTTGAGGCAACTGAGGGACAATGCAAATGCTATGCAATGGATCATGATATGCTATGACCTAATATGAAAATGTATGTATAATGGTAGGTGCAAATTTGAGGTGCTACAGCTGCCCCTATTCAATCAGCTGGGAACCCGAATGGATGAGAGCGACGGCTGTCAGACTTTCAGGGTAAACAGGGATTGAATACCAAAGAACCGTAGAATTTGCACAGTACTGGATATGATACCAAAGAACCACGTCATTTACCGATGACAAACTGCATGACAGCTTCAGAAAAGCAAAACCATTTACCGATGGTTGAGGAACTGGAATCTTGATATTTACTGATATCAACTTCAGCACGACCATTTACCGATGGCGGCTGGGGAAAAAAAAAACTTCTGAAAAACAGACCATTTACCGATGGTTAAAACTTGAGACTTGATATTTACCGATATCAACCTCAGCCAGACCATTTACTGATGGCTGCTGGGAAACAGATTTTGATGTAGAAAGGAAACAAGACCGTTTACCGATGGTGGCTTCAAAGAATTTTGACATTTACCAATGTCAAACTTAGCAAGACCATTTACCGATGGCTGCTGCAACTGGGAATTCGACATTTACCGATATCGAAGAAAAACGGGGCCATTTACCGATGGCATCTCCACTTGGGGAGGAATAAACTCTTTGTGGTGATACCAGACAAGACGTTTACCGACGACTTCTGGGGATTTTGATTTTATTGACCAGACATTTACCGATGACTGGGATGAGACTCGACGTTTACCGACATCGAAAGATGATGTTTACCGACATCAAAAGAAATGACTAGACATTTACCGATGACTGGGAATGAGACTCGATGTTTACCGACATCGAAAGATGATGTTTACTGACATCAAAAAGAATGACCAGACATTTACCGATGACTGGAAATGGGAAATTTATCGGGGAATGACAAACAAATATTTGCAACTGAAAACCGGGTAGGACATTTACAGATGACTCTACTGGGGATTTCTAGCTGGGGATTTATCAGACATTTACCGATGACTGAAAGAAAGACTCGATGTTTACCGACACCGAAGCAATGGCGTTTACCGACACCAAAAAAAATGACCAGACATTTACCGATGACTGGGTGGAGACTCGATGTTTACAGACATCGAAAGATGATGTTTACCGACATCAAAAATGACCAGACATTTACCGATGACTGGAGTGAAACTCGATGTTTACAGACACCGAAACAATGGTGTTTACCGACACCAAACAAAGATGGCCAGACATTTACTGATGACTGGAGAGAATACTCGATGTTTACAGACATCGAAGCAATGGCGTTTACCGACACCAAAAGACGACCAGACATTTACCGATGACCGGGGTGGATACTCGACGTTTACAGACACCGAAACAATGGTGTTTACCGACACCAAACAAAGATGACGACCAGACATTTACTGATGACTGGAGCGAATACTCGATGTTTACAGACACCGAAACAAGGGTGTTTACCGACACCAAACAAAGAAAACACACGTGGGTGCTGGCATGACACTTACCGGCATCACGAGAACGACATCTTAGATATGTTAAGGCAAGGTTGACCACTTGCTGGGGGTCTCACTGGGGAGAAACAAACTTTCTGTCACCATCGGGTGAGGAAATAAACCTCTGTCACCATCGAGTGAGGAAATAAACCTCTGTGGGGAATAAATAATTCTGAATGCTGTCAAGAGCAACTGTAGCAGTCTTGCTGTGCTGATGTTGAATGAAATGATCCGCCTCTGCCGGGGATACGGTCTGGTGAAGTTAACACATGAATGCACATGTTTGAATTTTTCTATGGCGTAATGCTCCATTTATGAATGGAAATGCTACGCAATTTTGAGGATGCAATGATTACTACATGCAAAATGCAAATGAACTCTGGCTAGGGAGCCAAAAAGATCAGATACTCTGACTCTGTGGGGAGACTCCTCTTGGGGAAATATTCTGCGGGGAACTCTGCTTGAGGAATGGTAAAGTGACTTCGCACCCATGTTGAAGAACAGTACTGCTGCTGGGAAAAGATAAACTCCGCTGGGGATATCCTTCAGCCCACAGGTAGGATAATGCTGGAGATAAATTTCAATGAACCTGCCTCACTCGGGGAGGAAGTCGGCAAATACAGGCCTGTTGGGGATAGGCAATCCTTAGATCTGTTGGGGAATAGAAGGCACTATCCACAGACGTCTCTGCAGGGGAACATAGCTCTGATAGCTTCCAAACTTGCTTGGGGAAAAATATCTGTTGAGGAAACGTCCTCACAGATGCCATCCTGAAAAACAACACAACAAAATGCCCCCAGGGGGTGTATGGACAAGATACGCTCAAGTGTCCTCAACATTCAAAATGATTTTCAAATGTTTCGTCATCCTGCAAGCTATTGTGTAGCCTCCATGTTCTTATATGCAATGCTTATCAAAAATTCAGACATTTTGCAAACAAAACAGTAAAAATAAAAACAGAAAAGCTATTTATCTGAATAACGACTTTTATTGATTGAAAATGTGCCTGAAGAGGCAAATACATCGGGAAGCAATTCCTAGAAAGAGGTAATTGCGCATAAAAGGAAAAAAATCTATCCTAATGGCAATGTGAATACGGCATCCACTATTTCCCAATTCTGTTATAACTCACAGATCATCAGTTTTCCTCCCAACTCCTTGCTTTCTGAGAAGAATGACTGGACAGATCACATCTTTCGAGATGGCAGACGACAAAGCTTGATGAAGTACAGACAACCTCAGACTGTAGTCTTCGCTTTAATCCCTAACTTTTGCCTGGATCGCCCTTTCGGGTTTTCAATCCACCGGGATACCCATTTTTGCCTAAGTCGCCCTCGCGGGTTTTCGACTTACCGGGTGTACACATTTTTTATTTTTATCCCTAATTTTTTTGCCCGAACCTTTATTTCTGTTTTTTTTTGTTCGTCGGGATGCCCATTTTTGCCTGGACTCTTTTTTTTTTTTTTTTTTTTTTTGTCCAGCGGGTCAATTTATGCGAAGTATTTTTTGACTACATCTGAGTTGACAGGAGACGGAAAATCTTCACCATCCATAGTTGTAAGCATCAAGGCCCCACCGGAGAAAACCTTCTTCACAACATACGGACCTTCGTAATTAGGAGTCCACTTGCCCCTGTTATCTGTACCGGGAGGGAGGATCCTCTTCAAAACTAAATCACCGACCTGATAGCTTCGAGGACGCACTTTCTGATCAAAGGCTCGCTTCATCCTTCGCTGATACAACTGTCCATGACATACAGCTGCTAGCCGTCTTTCCTCGATAAGGCTCAACTCGTTAAACCTTGTTCGGATCCACTCGGCTTCGTCTAGCTTGACATCCAATAAAACTCTCAGAGAAGGAATTTCCACTTCAACAGGTAGGACAGCTTCCATACCATACACCAGGGAGTAAGGGGTTGCCCCGGTCGACGTACGTACTGAGGTACGGTACCCATGCAAAGCGAAAGGCAGCATCTCATGCCAATCCTTGTACGTAACGACCATCTTCTGCACAATCTTCTTGATATTCTTGTTTGCCGCTTCTACAGCACCATTCATCTTCGGTCTGTAAGGAGAAGAATTGTGATGTTCGATCTTGAAATCTTTACAAAGCTCTTTCATCATCTTGTTGTTGAGATTCGAACCATTGTCAGTGATGATTCTCTCAGGAACTCCATAACGACATATGATTTCTTTCTTGATGAATCGGGTAACCACTTGTTTGGTAACATTAGCATAGGAAACTGCTTCCACCCATTTGGTGAAATAGTCAATTGCAACCAAGATGAAGCGATGTCCATTCGAAGCAGTAGGCTCAATCTTCCCAATCATATCAATGCCCCACATGGCAAACGGCCAAGGCGAATTCATGATATTCAGAGGGCTTGGTGGTACGTGCACCTTATCAGCATAGATTTGACACTTATGGCATTTCCGAGCATACTTGAAACAATCGGATTCCATAGTCATCCAGTAATAACCCGCTCTCAACAATTTCTTAGCCATTGCATGTCCGCCGGCATGAGTACCGAAGGAACCTTCATGCACTTCTTGCATTAACATGTCTGCCTCGGGTCTGTCCACGCATCTGAGCAAGACCATGTCAAAGTTTCTCTTATACAACACATCATCCTGATTCAAATAAAAGCTTCCAGCTAGCCTTCTCAGGGTCTTCTTGTCATTCTTCGACGCACCTTCAGGATACTCCTGAGTCTTGAGGAAGTTCTTGATGTCATAATACCACGGCTTCTCATCAATAGCAACAACTAACTCGGCTGCAAACACATAAGCAGGCCTCTCGAGTCGATTCACTTCAATATGTGGCACATGATTCCACCAATGAACTTTGATCATAGACGACAAAGTAGCCAAAGCATCAGCCATTTGATTCTCATCCCGGGGGACATGATACAACTTCACCTTCTTGAAGAACGTCAGTATCCTTCTGGTGTAATCTCTATACGGAATCAAATGCGGCTGATTCGTATTCCAATCTCCATTGACTTGATTGATCACAAGAGCGGAATCTCCAAATATATCAAGAGTTTTGATCCTCAGATCAATGGCTTCTTCTATCCCCATGATACAAGCCTCATACTCAGCTTCGTTGTTGGTGACGTCAAACGTCAATCTGGCAGAAAAAGGTATATGAGCACCTTTAGGATTGATCAATACTGCCCCAACACCGTTACCGTTCATGTTCACAGCCCCATCAAACATCAGTGTCCATTTGTCATCAGGATCTGGTCCTTCCTCGACAAGCGGCTCTTCACAGTCTTTCATTTTCAGATACATGATGTCTTCATCAGGGAATTCAAACATCATAGGTTGATAATCTTCAATTGGTTGTTCGGCGAGATAATCTGACAGAATACTACCTTTGATGGCCTTCTGTGACGTGTACTGAATGTCATACTCTGTTAAGATCATCTGCCAACGGGCAACACGTCCGGTGAGAGCTGGCTTCTCAAAGATGTATTTTACTGGATCCATCTTAGAAATCAATAAGGTAGTATGGTTCAACATATACTGTCTCAGTCGGCGAGCAGCCCAGGCCAAAGCACAGCAAGTTTTCTCGAGCAGTGAATATCTTGTTTCACAGTCGGTAAACTTTTTGCTAAGGTAGTATATGGCATGCTCTTTTCGACCAGACTCGTCATGCTGTCCCAATACACACCCCATCGAGTTCTCAGTCACTGACAGGTACATTATCAGAGGTCTCCCAGGAACTGGAGGTATAAGGATTGGAGGTTTCTGTAAGTACTCCTTGATCTTGTCAAAAGCTTTCTGACAATCATCATTCCATTTGATCGCTTGATTCTTTCTAAGCAGTTTGAAAATTGGTTCACATGTAGCAGTTAGATGAGATATGAACCTTGCAATGTAGTTCAATCTCCCTAAAAACCCACGGACTTGCTTCTCCGTTTTCGGTTCAGGCATCTCTTGAATAGCTTTGACTTTAGCTGGATCAACCTCAATCCCTTTCTCACTGACAATGAAGCCTAAAAGCTTCCCGGATCTCACTCCAAACGTGCACTTGCTCGGATTCAACCTTAGTCTGAACTTTCTCAACCGGTCGAACAGCTTCTGCAAATTAACCAGGTGCTCCTCTTCTGTCTGCGACTTCGCAATCATATCGTCTACGTACACTTCAATTTCTTTGTGCATCATGTCATGAAACAGAGTCGTCATTGCCCTCTGATAGGTAGCGCCAGCATTCTTCAGCCCAAATGGCATCACCTTATAGCAGAACGTGCCCCAAGGTGTGATGAATGTCGTCTTTTCCATGTCCTCTGGCGCCATCTTGATCTGATTATATCCGGAGAAACCATCCATGAAAGAGAATACCGAGGATTGAGCCGTATTATCAACCAATACATCAATGTGAGGTAATGGGAAATCATCTTTCGGACTCGCTCTATTCAAATCCCGGTAATCGACACACATTCTGACTTTGCCATCCTTCTTCGGCACAGGAACGATGTTGGCCATCCATGGGGGATAACTTGTAACAGCCAAAAAACCAGCATCCCACTGTTTCTGAACCTCTTCCTTGATCTTAGCTGCCATATCAGGACTCGTTCTACGAAGCTTCTGCTTGACCGAAGGACATCCTTCTCTAAGAGGTAATCGGTGCATCACAATGTCTGTATCTAACCCAGGCATATCTTGATACGACCAGGCGAACACTTCCACATATTCTCTCAGCATCTCAATCAGCCTCCTCTTGACAGAGTCCTCTAAAGCAGCCCCAATCTTGATTTCCTTTTTGTCGTCCTCAGTACCCAGATTAATAGTTTCCAACTCCTCCTGATGAGGTTGGATGACCCTCTCCTCCTGCTTCAGCAGTCTGGCCAATTCTGCAGGGAGTTCACAGTCTTCCTCACTCTCCTCTTCAGCTTGGTAGATGGGATTATCGAAATCATACTGAGCCATAACAGAACTGTTCATAGTGAATGCCATAAGGTCGCTTCTGCATGTTTGATGCTTTGTTTTAGAAAAAGAGTTCAATAAAGTCACAAAAACAAAAAACATTGCCATTTTTATTGTTTTGAAAAAAAGTGAAAACAGAAAACAGAAAGACAGGGATCACAAAATTTGTTCAAAAAATGTCCTTCATTAATGATAATCATTAAAACATGATGAGGCCCTACAAAAATGAATCACTACGCCTTGGGCAGAACGTAGGATTTTCATGCAAAATGACAAAACAACAGAAAATTACTCTGTCAGAAGAGTAACTTGAACCACTTCTTCAGTCGTCCAGTTGTTGATAGACCCCCCTGGTGCACACGGGCGAACCCAGTTGTCCAAGTCGCAATCGCTGTCACAGTCTTCACTACCGGTTGCGGAAACATCGCCATGATTCATCAGCCCAGCGCTGGTAAAGGTACTCGGACCCGCTTGACCATTCTGCTCTGCTCGGAGAGGCTCATAACCAACACCAAATTTGTCTTCTTTAACCGGCAAATCCACCATCTTGCCCCAGCCTTCGGTTTTGCCAGAATCAACGACCTCCTTAGCCTGTTTGTAAGAAGTAATTGAAGCACCTGGCTTCCTCTGCTCAGCGTACGCCACTTTCTCAAGAGCCACAGTCTCAAACGCCTGGCATAAGGTTTCGTGGATCTCGCCGTCCACCTCAACATATTTGAACGAGGATAGATGACTCACCAGAATCTCTTCTTCACCGCACACAGTCACAATCTGACCGTTCCAGACATACTTGAGCTTTTGATGGAGGGTCGACGAGACTGCCCCTGCTGCATGAATCCATGGACGCCCCAACAAGCAACTATAGGCAGGCTGGATGTCCATAACATAGAAGATGATATCGAATATCTCAGGACCTATCTTCACATGCAAGGTAACTTCCCCACACACAGAACGTTTGGAGCCGTCGAAAGCACGAACAATCAGGTCACTGGGATTAAGCACAAACCCTTCCGCATCAATCTTCCTCAGAATCTGCTTAGGCAACACATTCAGCGACGACCCGGTGTCTACCAATACGTGAGACAACACTGCCCCCTTGCACTCCATGGTGATGTGCAAGGCTTTGTTATGGTTTCGCCCTTCAGGTGGTAAGTCCAAGTTGGTGAAACCTACACCATGTCTGGTGCTCACATTGGCCATCACACCCTCCAGTTGATTGACAGAAATCTCTTGAGGTACGTAAGCCAGATTCAACATCTTCAGCAAGGCATTACGGTGTGCCTCAGAGCACATCAATAGTGAAAGTATAGAGATCTTGGACGGAGTCTGATTCAACTGATCCACAATCTTGTAGTCACTTTTCTTGATTATCTTCATAAATTCCTCCACGTCCTTCTCAAATGACCCCTCGGGTGCCTCCTTCTGAACAGGTTCTTCCTCAACCACAGCTTGCTTACCTTTTGCTTTGGCGAGAGCTTCAGCATTATTGTCCCTCAAAGGCTGCGGTGCAAACAGACGACCGCTTCTGGTAAAACCTCCTGGACCTCCTACATTATCCACAGCCGGACCAACAGTTGCAGGAACTCTATTCGGTAAACCAATTGTCACTGGAGTTTGATTCACTGGTCTTGTCTGACTTTCAGCCCTTCTGTAACTGCGGTGAGCATTATCATACTTCCACGGCACGGCTCTACTATTCTCAACAGCCCTTCTTCCAGACGCGACGATAGTAGTTGGAACACTGATGGTTACAGGCACTGGAATGGTAACTGGGGTACCATTTGCTGCAGGTGCACTGACGACCCTTTGTCCACGTTCTTCAGACGGTTTAAAGTAAATGGTGATAGTTGACGCTGTTCCACGATCCTTTACAGCCCTACTGAATTGCAAACAACCCTCATCCATCATACCCTGGATACCGGTTCTCAACTGGTCGCAACCATTCTCAGATTCTGCACAGCCCAAACAATTTTCATCACAGCCCGGGTAGACACCCCCATTCAGCAGACGACCCTTCACAACTAGCAGAGAAGTCTGAACATCATCAACATTAACAACCAGATCTTCAGCTTCTTTCCCTTCAATATTGTTCACTCTATGCCCACCATGCTGAGGCATAGGGTTGTTTACGACGTTAGGCACTGGAGCGAAGTTGATTGCCTTGGCATCGATCAAATCTTGAACCTTGTGCTGGAGAGCTCGACACTTCTCAGTATGGTGGCCTGGTGCCCCAGAATGAAAGTCACATCTAACATTAGCATCATAGCCAGGAGGCAGCACTGTAGGCGGAGCCATTGTACGCAACTCAATCATCCCCAACTTGAGTAGTTCGGGTAGTAACTCTGCGTAAGACATGGGCAAAGGATCAAATCTTCTATCAGCCTGCAATTTCTGTCTGGGCTGATAAGGACGTTGCTGTTGTTGTTGTTGCTGTTGCGGTTGTTGAACTCTTTGTTGTTGTTGACGAGGTTGAGGTGCCGGAATGGTTACTGCAGCCACTGGACGATATTGATCTCTGTTAGCATCTGTTCTGTACACACCCCCTCTGTGCTGTACAGCATTGGTCTCTCCTTCTCTACGGCGGGGTGCCCCAGAGAAGGGTTTCTTTAATGAAGACGAGGAACCAGCATCATGGATCCTACCAGCTTTGATTAGACTCTCAGTCCTCTCTCCACAAATGACGACATCAGAAAAACTACCGAACGGGCAGCTCCCCATCCGGTCCATAAACACACCTTGAAGAGTACCGATAAACATATCTGTCAACTCCCTCTCCAGCATAGGGGGTTAAACTCTAGCAGCCAGTTCACGCCACCTCTGAGCGTACTCCTTGAAGCTTTCATTGGATTTCTGACATAGACTCTGCAGCTGAGTCCGGCTCGGTGCCATGTCCATGTTATGCTTGTATTGCCTCAAAAAGGCGTCACCCAGATCTCTCCAGCATCGGATCGAATCTCTCTAAAATTCCATGTACCAGTCCAAAGAAGCCCCAGATAGACTATCTTGGAAAAAATACATCCACATCTTTTCATCATCGGTATACGCAGAGATTTTTCTGTAGTAAGCCTGCACATGGGTGCGAGGGCAAGAAGTACCGTTGTATTTGTCGAAGGACGGTGCTTTGAACTTGTGTGGGATTCTCAAACCTTCTACCAACCCCATATTAGTAACATCAAAACCGAGGGAATTTTGACTTTCCATAGCACGGATCTTCTCAGCAAGAGCTTCAACCTTACGATCTCTCTCATTAACCCTTCCTAGAATGTCTTCGTCGTCACTGAGCAGAGAGAACATATCCTCTTGTCTGTCAACAATCGTAGCAGGATTACGGGCCGGAGCACGGACTACTCTGGCATTAGCGGCATCTGAAACAATAGGTTGACCGTTGATTCGAATACCCCCCAACTCATCACCTACAGCATAGTTGTTGACGGGTACAGCAGCAGCAACATTGTTATCATTGACCGGGCCTCCCTCTGGCGGGGCATGGTTGATCGGTGGATTTGCAGCCTCTTGTCTCTGAACCATAGCTCGAAGCTCTTCTTGACCTTGCGCAACCCCTTGCATCATATTCATGAACTGGGCCATGCTAGCCTTCATCTCAGCCAACTCAGCTTGAAATTGATCCATACTTCTCTGTTGATTCAGTCTTGTTGAGTAGCGGTGCGGGCGTTGATCAGCTATCCTGCCTCAAACAGGAACCAGAGTGAGAAGCCACGACCAAGAACACCTGTTATGCAAAATGATATGAGTATGATGCTAATGATGCGTATGATGCACATGATATGCTCATTTCTCAGGCATTCAAAGAGCCTGACCCATCCTGAAAAGATGGCAACCTGCAGCAACAAGAGGACAAACAGATACAGGGAAATGCTGACATCCTTATACATACATAAGGGTAAAAAGGCATACAACCAATGTCAACAGAATATCTGAATAAATAACGTACAAAGAAAAAGAATCCCATCCAACAAGCCTGGAGGTGATTCTTAACAAAAGATCTAAGAGATGTCTTACACGCAAATGAATCCCATCCAACAAGCCTGGAGGTGATTCTCAACAAAATACAAACAGAGATACAAACTAAGACAGACGGTCTTCTGGAATGAGGGTCTTCAGGTAATGGCACTGGTCGATCAGCAGTGAGCATTCTGAACAATCTGGTAGAGGAGTGATCTTCTCTTTCAACTGTCTTCTCAGCTCCAAGACTTCTCCTCCAAGATGGTCCTCTGATTTCTGTCTCAACTCCATCTCTTTCTTCAACTGAGCATCTTTGTCTCTGAGTTGCTTCTCCAAGTCTCTGATCTTCTTCTGATAACTGGCCTCAGCCCTCTGCAGCCTCAAGCACTCCCGGTGTTCTGCATCTAACATACTCTCTATCTCCTCGTAGGATCTCTTCTTGCTTCTCAGTCTACTAGCATCTTCTCCTTGCACTTCCCTGAGTTGATGGGCCAAGTGCAGCTTATCAGCTTTGGCTTTGTACAGCTCCATATGGGTGTCTTGCTCCTTCTCCCTCAAACGACGATTCTCCATCAGGGCTTGCTTATAGTGCTCAGCAGGCACACTATCAGCAAGAACCAAAGGTGGTTGCTCCTGCAACGGCTCCATCCTATCGTAGGGCAACAACAAAGTTTCTACTCTCTTCTTGACCCAATCAGTGTAATCGGGCATAGCAACGGCAAACTTCTTCCCTAAGACAGATCCATCCTTCACACCAATAGACTTCCAAGCTCTCCCTACCTGCTCCAACCTGACAAGGTCATCCTTCTTCTCAAAATACACACTTTCAGCTACCTCAGCCTCAAGTGGTCTTCCCATCATCACAAACCCCAACTGGCGAAGAGAAAGAACCGGGTTGTAATTGATGCAACCTCTGGTCCCTATGAGTGGCACATTACGGAATCCTCCACAGCTCATAATGACGTTACGCACATCCATCCGGTAAGATTGCCACCTGATATCATAGGAAGTGAGTGACATGACCCTCTGAGTCCACTTAAGAGTGCTCTGGGTATCTACAAATGGTCCACTAGCTGGCAGAAGAGACATGAACCATTTGAACAGAAGAGGTAGACAACACCTGATGGCTCCTCCCTTACCGTGCCTGCTGTGAATGGCATAGTAAGTATCTGCTAGAAGAGTAGGGATTGGATTCCCTCTGATGAAAATGCTGATAGCAGTGAAGTCAATGAAATTTGGCATACTGGGAAATAGGACGATCCCATAGATCATGGCAGCTAGCTGAGCGTGAAACACTTCCCAATTCCCCTTATCTGCTTCAACTCTGGCAATTCTCAACAGAAACTTCAACGGTAGACCTACAACCTCCCCACAGGGTCTCCAATTCTTACCAACCTCCTCAACACTTAACCGGAGAGCTCTGGCAATCAATCTAAAGTCAACCTCCTTTGGGACGTCCAAGAAGGGAGTCTGATGCTGAACCGGGATACTCAACAGGATAGAGTACTCCTCAAGAGTGGGTGCTAACTGGTAATCTTGGAACGTGAAACATCTAAGCTCCGGGTCATAAAACTGAAGTAGTGTCTGCAGAGGCACTGGATCCACTACTGTCTTCAATACTGTCAAGATATCTCCGTACCGCCCAACAAAACTCTTCAGTCGATCGTCTGTCACGAGGCTACCCAACTCAACTAGCGGAGTCAACGGCTCACGGTGGAAACTGTAGGAACAGGTCTTCCGCTTCAACTCGGGAACTGTTGCCATCTCTATCAGTAGACAAGCTCGGGAATGTACCTGAGAAATGATATGCATGCAGAGATTAATTTTTTTTTTCTTCTTTTTTTCTTTTCTTTTGATTTTTTTTTTTTTTTATATATATTTTTTTTCAATGCGTTTTTTTTTGAAAAATAAATATGCTATGATGCACATGATGCAGACACGGCCGGCTGTTTGTGCAATCTCTGATCACTAGGTCGAAGCTTCAGTCGAAACTCGGAACTCAAATCCAACTTAAGGTCAACCGAAAACTGTTGTCTGAACTAGAGTCACCAACAGAACCAAGTCACCAACAGAACCGAGTCACCAACGGTACCTGTAATAATGAATAACCCTTCCCTACTCACGGGTGTAGTCTAGGCCAGGGTAAAGCTTGAGAGAAACACAACATAAATAACCTTTCGCAGAATACTGTCATATACACACCCGAAGTATGTAACGACAGCATCCCACCAGGGTCTGAACTGCTCGTGATATCAATGTTCCGCTAAGTGGCGCCATACCACCCGCTTCCCATGAATCACTCTATTCCTAGGTATCCTAGATTGCACTCATGGTCTGGGTATTGGACCTTTTACCTCAACTGACTCTTCCCCCCAACAGAGAGAAACAGACAACCAGCCAGGTGAACAGATGAATAAATGCAAACATTAATGCAAACATAAATGCAAACAATAGACAATGAATGCAAACAGTAAATAATGAATGCAATAAATAAACACAGCACAAAGCAACCAAAACCCTAACCTAGAGAGCGCTAGGAGAGACTCGCTCAGGGAAGATGGACCAGCATAGGTCAACTTCTCTAGTATCCCCAGCAGAGTCGCCAGCTGTCGCATCGCGCGAAAAACCGGCGGGAAAAGAAAGAACAACAGAGCCGCCACCGTGCGTTATTTATCCCAAAAGAGGGAAAGGAAACGCTCGAAGTAAACCTAGGAAAGAACATGGTCTCGCGACCAAAGAGAATGGGTTCGGGAGTCGGTTATGCGAAGGGAAGGTATTAGCACCCCTACGCATCCGTAGTACTCTACGGGATCCACGCACACTAGAAAGGAAAATTGGTTGCTAAACACTGCTCAAATACTCACACACACTGGCTGAAAGAAACGCAAGAAACTGACTGAAACTGAACTCGGCAGGATACCGCATCCTGGGCCTACTTAGTCTATCAGGCATAGACATCAGAGTCGAAGTAGTTCGGACTAGGGGAAACGACACATGCTCGCTAGGATATCGCATCCTATGCATACGTATCTTCTCGGACGAGAGAAGAATCAGAGCATTCGTAGCTCGGCTGACACGCGCACAAACAAACACAGGCAAAGGCAAACGTGGAGCCCGACTGCCAATCACTGGACTTACATCAGCATCCGAACCAAAACACACGCAAGGAGGCAAACGTGGAGCCTGAATGCCAATCACTGGACTTACATCAGCATCCGAACCAAAACACACGCACACTGGAACCCAAATGCCACTCAATGGACTTACATCAGCTTCCAAGCACACAACAAGACAAAACAAAGACACAGGCGAACGTGGAGCCCGAATGCCAATCACTGGACTTACATCAGCATCCGAACCAAACACACGCACACTGGAACCCAAATGCCACTCGATGGACTTACATCAGCTTCCAAGCACACAACAGCACAACAAGTTAATAGGGAGTCGGGGACTCAGCCTATAACTGTCAAACACACACAAAAAAGAAAAAGGGCGCCCGGAGAGATCAGCTCAATCTCCTGCCTACATACTTCATCTGGTGTGAAGATCAGGGCGATGTAGTTCCCCTACGCAGGGATAAAGGACTAGCCTAACCAGATAACAGAGGGAGACACAACTCTAGGGAGACTACGACTCGAGCCTAGATGTTGTCATGCAAAATCAACCCTAAGTTATGGTTTCTAGCTAAATGGCATAAGGCCAACCTATCCTAAGTATGGCTCACACAGGAAGCAAGCCACACACACTTAACTTGCACAGGAAGCAAGCCAAGCAAAACCTAACTTGCACAGGAAGCAAGTCTAAACTAATCCTAACTTGCACAGGAAGCAAGTCAAACTATCCTAACTTGCACAGGAAGCAAGTCAAACAATCCTAACTTGCACAGGAAGCAAGTCAAACAATCCTACAAGCACAGATAGCACACGCTATACACAAACAAGTGGCTCAAACAAGGGTTAGGTTTTAGTCAAGGGGTCATATCAACCTCAACAAACAAACCTCTGGAATGGGGTGAATGTGCTCTTAACCTTGCCATTGAGAGACTAAGGTGAAGCAGATGAAAGGATGAAGTGAGGATGAGACCTCACAGCTCTTATCCCTGGCCTGGGAGAGCTCAAGACAAGAATGTGTGGGTTCAGAAAGTGGGAACCCTTCTACACATTAAAAACTGACTCAACTGTACAATTATACAAGATCTTGGGTTTTTTATCTGTAATGCATCAACACAGTGGTGTGAGCAAAGCAGATGACACACTGAATAGTGGGGGATAGATTGCATATCCCTACCTTCCACCAATTGCCTCTTCACTTAGGAGGTCTTTGACTCTATGCAAGGACAAAAGTAAACAATCACAAACATTGCCTCTTAAGGAGGACTTCAGACAGTTGCCTGGCCAAGTAACAGGCCAGGTCTTCCAGACTACATGAAGTAAAAGAGACATACCTCAATGCAAATTGCTTATACAAGCAAAGCAAAGCAAAAAAAAAAAGTTCACAAGGAACTAAGCAACTAAAAGCACCTGAAACAGTCAAGCAGATGTTAGTATGCAACTTCAAACAAAGCAAAAAGAAACAGAAACCAACAGTTAATCAGAAGCACATGGATATGCAAGGCACAAGGCTTAAGGCATGTGAGCCAAGCCACCTACAAAACAAAGAGGTTAGGCAATGATATTCAAGTAAGCTCAGTCAAAAGAATTGGTCTTAATGGCCATTTGATGGTCAACCTGGAAACACAAACTCAAAGGTGAGTAACAGGACCACTAGGGCAAGCCTAGGGTCAAAAGTGAATGAGAAAGTCAAGACAGCAAGGGGTAAGTATCCAAAATCATGTTCAAACAATTAGGAAACAAAACCAATTGGGCTCACATTCATATCAATCACTATCATCATTTCATGAACCATTTAGGTCAAGACATGGCAGACAGAACCTCATAGAAGTCAACAGAAAGACTTAACTCAAAAGCAATCTAAAAATTTTCCAAAAATCACCAAATAAATCATGATCAAACCTAACACATAGCATGGTAAGCATGTCAAATTTCATCCCATTTGGATGAGAGGAAGGCAGTCAATGAAAATCATGAAGTCAAACCAAATTCAAGCATGCACAAAGAAAGTCAACAAGCATGGGTC
Organism: Lathyrus oleraceus; assembly: GCF_024323335.1. NCBI lineage: Eukaryota > Viridiplantae > Streptophyta > Magnoliopsida > Fabales > Fabaceae > Lathyrus > Lathyrus oleraceus. The sequence continues at coordinate 286,334,889 of NC_066585.1, forward strand.
AACTTCAAAAAATCATATCAAATTGAAAACAGATGAGAAATGAATGAGATTAACACCAATGCCAAGCTTGAGATGTCTAGTTATCACATATCAAATTTCATGTCCATCTAATAAAGTATGAGAATTTCACAAATGAAATGGGAACATGTATCACACAAAGTCAACTATTGACTAGGCAGGGGAGAAAATCTCAAACAATTAGGAAAATAGCTCAAATAAATCCAAGAAAATTCACATGTGAACTAGACATACAAGAGTAGGTTCATGCAAAATTTGGGGTCATTTGGATGTAAGGAAGCATGGTAATGAAAATCATGAAGTTGGACATCAATGGTGTGACACAAATTGTCACACCCTAATTCTAAAAATCATATCTCACAAACCACAAATGATAAATTCACAAACTTTATACCAAAATCACCATGAATGTGTCTAGTTTAAGCACAAAACATTTGAGAGCCATTGGATACATTCTCATCATTTCACAATTGATTTGGCAAAGTGTACAAAATTTGGTCACATGTCACAAACCCTAAGGCCATTTAAAAACCATTCATCCAAAAATTCTGGAAAAATAATGATAAAAAAGTAGAGATCATGATGAACCTATCACAAAAAATCCCATTGAATTTGGATCAAAAATGAGCAAATTATGAATTTTGGAGATTGATGAAATAATTGAAGAAATAAATTGGAATAAAATTGAGAGAAATGGCATTTTTGTAAATAACCCAGTCACTTATCCAAACGACCGTGTTTTGGTCCAGAAAATGAAATGTTTTCATTGGCTAGTGGGAGAAAAGCCATGCACACGAAAATGGGGGCAATTCTGGGCAAATTGGGATTAGGGTTCTTATCAAAAAAACGCGATTTCTCAATTCTTCCCAAAAGTGTCAATTGAGCACATCATTGTAAACATCAAACATCATACAACAACAATCCAAACCCTAATTTCAATAATTTGAACTGCACATCAAGAAATCAGAAGAAACATTTCCAAGCACCAAACTTTATCTCAACATATTTTCATGGATAAGCAATCATTTCAAAAAGGAAAACACCATAGTACTCAGCATTGAAGGACCTATTCAAAGCATGTGTCAATTTTAAAAATGGTGGAAGTTGAAAACTTACCAATTTGGAGGAGCAGTAGTGTTGCTGGTGCCTTTTGATGAATTTGAAGTGAAATAATTGTCCTATAGCCTTGCCTTGATGTATGATGAAGAGTTGTTTGACTGTTTGTTGGAAATGGCCAAAGGTGAGTTTTGGACAAATGAATGAAGGACGTTGCTTCCTTGCTGTCAAGTGGCCTATGTTGGTTTTGTTGGCCTGCTCCTGCAGGAAGTGTTGGTAGCAGGTTTTTTGATCATCCAAGGCCAAAAAAGCTAAGTCCAGTTTTTCAGAGAGTGTATTGGTTTGCTAGGTTTTGTTGTTAGGTTGGTTTGAGGCAAGGCAAGGTCTTCCCTTTTTTACCCTATGCTGTTGGATACTGCAGGGTTTTCAAAAATGGTTCAATGGCCAAGTAAGGTATTAAGTGAAAGAACATGGTTGGTCATGTGCTTGGTGGTTGTGGCAAGGCAATGGTGATGCAAAACAAGGTTATCACTTGGATGCTTTCTTGACAGAAGATTTGAAATACCAAGATGTAGTCTTCAGCACCAAGTTCTTTTTCTGCTGTGTTGTTTTTATGCCATGGTGTTTTGGACAGATAAACTCAAATGTTAACAGCAGGGGTTTTTCCTTTTTGATCTCAGTAGCCTCTTTTCCAAAATGCCAATGTATCCTTTTTGATGGATGCTTGACAGCTTTTCCAATGCCAAGTCAGGTTAGAAAAAAGTGAGTAAGTGAAGGGGGTTGGAATGGATGAGGTTTTTTGCAAGAGTGCCCAAAACCAAAAGTGGATGAGTCAAGTCTATTATGTGTTGTTTGGTTGTGTAGGTTGGCCAGGCAGTCATGCCAAGTTTGTTGCATTTGTTGGCAGAAAAGTGAGGGCCAGGTGAGGTTTCATTTTCTGCTGCAGGATGTATAGTGTGATGACAAAAAATAGGAATGCAAGTAAGGTGAGTTTTGGGAGGGTGTATGAGGTTTGGTTCTTCTGTTTGGACAGGTGATGCTAAGTGCCAAGGGTGTGTGCCAATGCTGTGTGTGTATGACAGAAAATGGTGCAAATGGCAAGGTTTGGTGCTGCTTGAGTTTGGATAGGCAAGGTTCAAATGCCAGTAGCAAGGTCAGTTGAGAGGACCAATGCCTATGCTGTCCTGTGTTTTATGCTGCTGCAGGTTTTGTTTAATGGGAGTTTTGACAGGTTTTTTTTGGCAAATGCAAGTGGCCAAGTTATGACACACAAGGCAAGGCAAAAGTTGAAAATGAGGGAGTGAGTGAAGGTTGTTTTGGTGTGCTGCTAGGGTTTTTAAGGTGTGGCAGAAAAATACCAAGCAAGGCAAGGTTTTGGTTGGAAGCTTTTGTTTATGGCAGAAGAAGCAAGGTGAGGGCAAGTTGGTTGGGGTGGACAAGTTTTTTTGCAGAAAAATGCACAAGCAAGGTGAGGTTTGAGAATTAGTGAAAGTGTTGTGTTATGCTCATGGTTTCTCCTTGACAGATAAGCTCAAAATGCTAACAGCAGGGGTTTTTTCCTTTTTGATCTCAGCAGCCTCCTTTTCATTTGCCTTGGCCAAGTGGTTTTTGTCCTGCTGCTCAAAAGGACAGAAGATACATCTTAGGTCTGCTGCATGGTATGGAGGTATGGTCTCTTGCTATTCCTTCTACTGTTGGCTCTCAGCAGGCTCTTTGTATTTTCGGAAGTTTTGATGACTTGTTTTGTCCAAAATGGCCCAGGATGCATTTCTACAACATGGTTTATGCAGCAGTTAGTCTTTTCAAATGACAGAAAAAACTCCCATCCCTAAAACCTGCTGTGGCTGTTGTTTTTGGTGGCAAAAATGCAAGTGACTTAGGTATTTTGATTGCCAAGCAAGGTTGGACTATGCTGCTGCAGTTTTGGTGCTCATGACAGGAAAAAAATAGAAGGAAAGTCATGCTGTTACTGTTTGGTTTTGACAGAAAATCATGGGCAAAAATCTGCAATGTGGTGGTACAAGTATGGTTGCAAGAGGTATGGTTCATGAATTGGACATGTCCTTTTTGCCAAAACTCAAGTGAGCAAGCATGGCTATGTGTACTTGTTGGTTGTTTGGCTGCATAATGAGGTCTCAACATGACAGAAAAATGATCAAGAATGCTGCATAATTGCTGTCCTCTTGAGGTACAAGGCAAGGCATGGTGGAAGCATAGACAAGTATGGTGCATTTGTACCTTTCTTATAATTCAAGCAACCAAGCAAGATTCACATGTTCTGCATAATTTGGCTTTGCAAACACACTTAAAACGATATTTATGAGCTGTTCCAATTGGCCAAATGTTGAAAAAATGCTTGAGTCAAAAAGTCAACTCTTGGTCAAACTTTGAATTTAAATGAAAAAGGTCCAAAAATGCCATTTTGATTGGTAAGGTTTTAGGTCATGAAATTTATATTTTTGGAAAGAGGATGAAAAATGTGGTTTGTAGGAAAAAACCCCACCAAATTTGGCCAAACGGTTTGGGAGATATGGCCCTTTGAAGTTCAAGATTTTCTGAAATCGATTCGATCATAACTTGCCAACCATACATGGGAATTGAGAGTTCTAGGACTTTTTGGAAATGGGAGAACAAGATCTTCAACTTTCATGTTGGGCAAAAATTCATTTGAGGCTTGTATCATGATGTAAGTTTGAGGATCAAAACTTTCCATTTATGGCAGTTTTCAGTTACAGGCCCAGTTTCCATTTTGGGAAATTTATGATCTGGCTTCAAATTCTTCCATGATGGTGTTTGGCATGATATATGATGACTATTTGGACATGAATGAACTCTCACAAACCAATTCCAATCATCAAATCACTGATTAAATGGTCAGTTGACCAACAGTTGACTTTTAGGGTTTCTGCCTGATTGTGCATTGACTGATAACTTCTGAACCCTAATTCCTTGAGAATTTGACTTCAAATGATGTCCCAAGTTGTTTGAACTCTTGATTATTGACCATGGTGCCCAAATTCCACAAGAATGACCACCATCCATTGCTTTGACTGACAGTTGACTTTTTTAGGATTTTTGACTGTCTGGGCATGAACTGATGACCTCTGAGCCCTTAACCCTTGACCAAAACACTTCAAATAGACCTCCAAGCCATGTGAACTTGTTGGATAAACCCCAAGGCCTTGATTCAATGAGAAATTCCTTTGCTTGCTTGGTTGACTGATCAGGAGATTAGTTTGACCTAATTTCTGATTGCTTGCTCTTGAGGCAACTGAGGGACAATGCAAATGCTATGCAATGGATCATGATATGCTATGACCTAATATGAAAATGTATGTATAATGGTAGGTGCAAATTTGAGGTGCTACATTGGATAATCCACAAGCATTTCACAATCACATGAAGTTCAAAGCAATTTGAAAACTCAAATGTAACCATCCAGAATGAAAAATCCCAATTAAATCTGAAATCAATCCAAAAATTCCACCAAAAATTATGAGCAACCACAACATCCATACCAAGCATCATACAAAAAATCAAGGCATTTGGAATTCATTTGGCATGGAAAATTCATCAATCAAGTTGAACATCTCAAGGTGTGACACAAATTGTCACACCTAACTTAAAAAAATCATAAAACAGAAATGGTGCAAGATAAAAATGCAAACTCAACACCAAAATGTCCAGCAAGATGTCTAGTTTCAACATGTAAAATTTCATGAGCATGGGATTAAAATTGAGCATTTCACAAATGAATAAGCAAGGAAATGTCAAGATATGATACATGTACACAAACCCTAGCACCAAATACAATCCAGCCAAGCACAATTTATGGAAAAATGATGATAAAAAACTAGAGAGAAAATGTGACACAATGAAAAAATCCTCATATTTTTTGGATCAAAACTCAATTAGTTATGAATTTTGAAAGGTGAAGGAAAAATAAAAAAACATGAAACAAGCATATGGAAATGGCATGTGAATATATGAAGGAAATATGAAATGCATGTGAGGAATTGTTGCCAGCCGGTATCGAACACCAGCCAAATTTGAATGTGGCGCGCTTGCTGAGTGAAACTCAGCGTTTCATTAATGACGTGGCCTGGTCAAAAGCGCTAGGGCCAATCAAAACGCCATGCAGATGCTGAGATGGACCAGTACATGAGCGCTATTTCCACAAACACATGCAGAAACGCAGGAAAGCATTTGGAAAGATCAAACGCGTTTTCTGGAAAATATTTCTATCATCTTCATCGTGTTCATCACATGCTCAAGAACAATTTTCTCAGTTTCCAAAAACAAGCACATCAACATGTACATCTTTCATCACACATCACGAATCCAGGCATGGTTAAGGTTAATTCATCAAGACAAGATCAAATCGAGCAAAACAAATTTCATCATCAAAACTTTAATCCACCATATCTAACACAATAATGCATGGAAATTAATGATTCGAAGCTCAGATTAATCAGTGTTCAAAGATCTACAGCAATAGCATAACAATTTTAGGAATTAGAGAGGTTGATTTTGTGACCTCTTGAAGAAGCAGAACTGGAATTGATGGATTCAGGCCTTGCAATGCTCAAACAGATCTTCTAAAGTGCTTGTAGAGATGAATGAATGAAGGCTTAAGGTTCAGATGTGCACGAATCCTCCAGAACTTGGATCTGCCATGGATGCTTCAAAGCTTCAAGAATTCTTCAATGCTGCACGATTTGCTTTGGATCTAGGTTCAATGATGCTCAATGATGCTTCAGAACCATGAATGGATCAAGAGAAGTGCAATTTGTTTGAAGAATTTCAAAGAAAATTGAGAGAGAAAGTTTGGAGAATTTTTCTAGATCTGAAAATATGGTTGTCTTAATCAGGAAAACAGTTATGCTTTGTCTTATATACTCCCTCCTAATCATGTTTCTAATCAGGTTTAAGCATTTGGTAACGTGGATTAGCAAAAAAGAGTGTAAGTGCAAAATTAGCATTTCACCTCATGCATGGCAATTATGGGTGAACAGTACACGAAATGCATTTGGATTTCACTCAAAAGTTTATTTTGGAGCCAATGGAAGTGTTAGAATGATCAAATAATGCATCATTTTTAAACTTGAAAATTTCCCTCCAAAAATCAAGTGAAAATGCAAATGATTATGTGATGAGAATGCATGGCATGTGATGTATGTTTTGGAAAGTATAGGTCAAAATATGAATAATGCAAAAAGAACCACTTGAATTGGCCTTTTGGTTTGAAAGTTATGCACATTTGAAGATCCATGTTCACTTGGCCATGATTGATCCATATCTCTTTAACCACACATGAGAAATTCATGATCTTGGACTTTTTGGAAATGGGAGAGAAAGTTCTACAACTTTCATGTTTAACAAAATTTCATTTGAAGCTTTCTTGATGATGTAATCTTGAGTTGAAAACCTTTCCATTTTTGGCAATTTCAAATTACAGGTCACTTTCTATTTTTGGAAAGTTTTGTCCTGACTTTATTTTCTTCAATGTTGATGTTTGAAATGTCAAATGAGACTTGTTTGAACATGAATGAAGTATTTCTAATCACTTCCCACCTCCAAATCCAACAGTTGACTTTGCAGTTGACTTTTGCAGTTGATAGATGACTTGGCCATGCACAGATGACTTTGAGCCTCAACCTCTTGATGAAATGGCTCCCAAAATGAAACCCTAGCTTATACAAGCTCAATAAAACCACATGATGATCCCCATCTCATTAAAGACCTCATCTCCTTAAAAAAAACCCTGATTGGCATAAAGCAACTGATTAGGGTTGACCAGAGGTCAAAACCCTAATCCCAAGGAACATGATCAGGCACAATGAACCTCTTGGTGATGATAAGACCATGATGATGGTGATGTACCATTGCAATCAAGATAATGATCAATCTCCTTGAGGAACCAAGAACCCTAATTGAAGCACAAACCCTCAGATGATTAGTGATCAATTCATGAGACCCTCAAGCTTGAATCTTTTAACCTCTTTATCTTTTGAGAAAGACCTAGGAGGATGACTTGCTCATTTCACATGATATGAAAATATGTAATTCCTAATGTCCTAAAAAATGAAATGCAATATGCTAGGCTAGTCCCAAGAGAGGAGGGTAAATTTTGAGGTGTTACAGACACATTAGAGCCGAATGCCCGCATTACCTCAAGATGCAAAAGAAGGGGTTAGCTATCACATGGTCTGAGGGAGATTCTGAAAGTGAATCTGAAGGAGAATCTGCTAAACATGTCACTGCACTAACGAGTGTTTGTGCCACTGATGATGATTCAAGTGTAGATGAACTGACCTTTGATGAACTTGCTGCAGCTTATAAGAAGCTATGTCTCACCAGTGCAGAAGTGCGTGTACAAGGAGAAAAGCAGAAGAAGCTCATCAAGGAGCTGGAAGATGAGAGACAGAAGCATCTGAAAGTCATAGAGGGTCTAAATGGTGAGATAACCATGTTGACCTCCAAGCTGGATCAAATGACTAAATCCATCAGAATGTTGAATAAAGGAACTGGCACCATGGAAGAGATCCTAAAGGTGGGACAGAAGTCTGGAACCATATCTGGTTTAGGCTTTGTGAAAAAATCCTCAGCTGAACTCAAACGCCCAAAGGCTAAAGTTCAGAAATTCAAGCGGAGGTCACATCCAATGTCTCAACATCAGGGAACTAGGATGAATAATCATCAGAAGAGGAAATTCCAGAAATGGAGATGTCACCACTGTGGTAGGCTTGGCCATATAAAAGCCTTCTGCTAAAGGCTTCATGGTTACCCTAACCAAGCCCCTCATGTCAGGCCTAAGCATAAGACATATAGGCAATATGTCCCCATCAAGAAGCGACAATGGTATGCTAGGTTAGCTCACACAGCTCTAAGGGCATCTACCAGAGAAGACTGGTACTTTGACAGTGGTTGTTCAAGACATATGATTGGTATGGAGAATATATTGGTGGATATACAACCTCACACTACCAGTTATGTGACCTTTGGTGATGGTGCTAAAGGAAAAATAAAAGGTGTGGGTAAGCTGGACTGCTCTGGAGTCCCAGAACTGAATAATATACTGTTAGTAAAAGGACTGACGGCCAACCTCATCAGCATAAGCCAGCTGTGTGATCAAGGATACTATGTTCAGTTCACTAAGGAGCTATGTGTTGTGACAAACGGAGATAATCAAGAAGTTATGAGAGGATCCAGATCCAAAGATAACTGTTATCTGTGGGAACCTAAGCTCTCAAACTTCTCCACAATGTGCTCCTCTGCCAAGGAAGAACAGGAGGTGAAGTTGTGGCATAGACGCCTTGGTCATCTACACTTAAGGGGAATGAAAAGGATCATATCCAAGGAAGCAGTTAGAGGAATCCCAAAGCTGCTTATTGATGAAGGAAGAGTCTGTGGAGAATGCCAGGTGGGAAAGCAAAGCAAGATGTCACATCCGAAGCTGGGACATCCTACAACTTCCAGAGTTCTGGAACTGTTGCACATGGACTTAATGGGACCTATGCAGGTTGAAAGTCTGGGTGGAAAGAGATATGCATATGTGGTGGTTGATGACCATTCCAGATACACGTGGATAAGCTTCATCAGAGAGAAGTCAGATACATTTGATGTCTTCAAAGACCTGTGCATCAGACTTCAAAGGGAAAAGGACAGTTGTGTTGTCCGAATTAGGAGTGATCATGGTACGGAGTTCAAAAATTCCAAGTTTGATGAGTTTTGCTCGTCTGAAGGAATAAGTCATGAGTTCTCCTCTCCTATAACTCCTCAGCAGAATGGCATAGTTGAAAGGAAAAATAGAACTATTCAAGAATCTGCCAGAGCTATTATTCATGCAAAGAAGCTCCCTATGCACTTTTGGGCTGAAGCTATGAATACCGCCTGCTATGTTCACAATAGAGTCACCTTGAGAAAAGGAACCTCCTCCACTCTGTATGAAATATGGAAAGGCAGAAAACCCACTGTGAAGTACTTTCATATCTTTGGGAGTAAATGCTACATTCTCACAGATCGTGAACAGAGAAGGAAAATGGATCCCAAAAGTGATGAGGGTATATTCCTAGGATACTCAACTAACAGCAGAGCTTACAGAGTGTTCAACTACAGGACCAATGTCCTGATGGAATCCATAAATGTTATTGTGGATGATAAAGAGGAAGGAATCAATGTCATAGAGGATGTTGGAACATTCCTTGATACTTCAACAGACACTCCAGTCAAGTCTGAAGAAGTACAGGAATCTCCTCCTGAATGTGAGGTAGATGCACCCACCAAAATGCCATCTATCAGAATTCAGAAAGACCATCCTACGGATCTTATCATAGGGGATCCCAATAGTGGTGTGACTACCAGGTCAAGGGGAATTAGCTCAAATTCCTGTTTTGTATCCAAGGTTGAACCAAAGAATGTGAAAGAAGCCCTGACTGACGAATATTGGATCAATGCCATGCAAGATGAACTTGAGAAGTTTAAAAGGAATGAAGTATGGGAGCTAGTTCCACGACCTGAAGGGACCAACGTCATTGGTACCAAGTGGATCTACAAAAACAAGTCTGATGAGAAAGGAGTAATTACTAGGAATAAAGCAAGACTAGTAGCTCAAGGATATACTCAAGTTGAAGGGGTTGATTTTGATGAGACGTTTTCACCCGTTGCTAGGCTTGAGTCCATCAGATTGTTGTTAGGTGTAGCATGCATTCTGAAGTTTAAACTGTTCCAAATGGATGTGAAGAGTGCATTCTTGAATGTGTACTTAAATAAAGAAGTCTATGTGGAACAACCTAAAGGGTTCTGTGATCCTAACCAACCTAAGCATGTGTACAAGTTGAGGAAAGCCTTGTATGGGTTGAAGCAAGCACCTAGAGCATGGTATGAAAGGTTGACTGAATTTCTGACCTCAAATGGATACAGAAAATGTGGGATAGATAAGACCTTGTTTGTGAAGGATGAAGATGGCAAAATCATGATTGCTCAAATCTATGTGGATGATATAGTTTTTGGTGGAATGTCAGAGCAAATGGTAAAACATTTTGTTCACCAAATGCAATCTGAGTTTAAAATGAGTCTGGTTGGGGAACTGACTTATTTTCTTGGAATGCAAGTCAACCAAATGGAGGACTCTATGTTTCTCTCCCAAAGCAAGTATGCCAAAAACATAGTTAAGAAGTTTGGTATGGATAATGCTAGGCACAAGAGAACTCCTGCTCCCACTCATCTAAAGTTAACCAAAGATGATGGAGGGCCCAGTGTTGATCAATGTTTGTATAGAAGCATGATAGGCAGTCTTCTATACCTAACTGCAAGTAGACCTGACATTTCCTATGCAGTTGGAGTGTGCGCTAGATACCAAGCAGAGCCCAAAGTGAGCCACTTGAATCAAGTCAAGAGGATTCTCAAGTACATCAATGGGACTTGTGATTATGGGATGCTGTACTCACATGGTTCTGAGCTTGTCCTATCTGGGTACTGTGATGCTGACTGGGCTGGGAGTGCTGATGACAGAAAAACACATCAGGAGGATGTTTCTTATTGGGAGACAATCTCATATCATGGTTCAGCAAGAAGCAGAATTGTGTATCTCTGTCCACTGCAGAGGCTGAATACATAGCTGCTGGAAGCAGTTGTTCCCAATTGATTTGGATGAAACAGATGCTCACTGAGTACAGTGTCTCTCAAAATGTCATGACATTGTTCTGTGATAATCTCAGTGCCATCAATATCTCCAAGAATCCCATCCAACACAGCAGGACCAAACATATTGACATTAGACATCACTTCATCAGAGATCTGGTGGAAGACAAAGTGATTACCTTGGAACATGTAGCCACTGAACTCCAACTGGCTGACATATTTACAAAGGCTCTGGATGCTACTCAGTTTGAAAACTTAAGGGGCAAACTGGGAATATGTCTCTCTGAGAACTTATAGCAACCAATGATGTTTGGGATGTATTGTTTAATATCTCTGCCTATTAAACAATTGGAAGTATGCTCCGATTGGTCAACAAATCATAGCTATGCCACTTGCAACAAGTGTGGAATCAAGAGGTTAAGGAGATATCCTAACTTGAGGAAGCCTATGCACCTGCAGGAGTTCAAGGACACTGCTCATGCAGGAGTGGTTCTGGATGTCAGACACAAAGTCATGGCATCTGATATGGTGGTACCTACTGTAAAGCTAAAGTGTGTGACTACTTGATCAAAGCTGTGAAGCAAGATCAAGTGGGTGGTGACTTGGTTGAAACTGTGAAGTAAAACCAAGACTGTAATTCTGTCATTTGTGTGTAATTCTGTTTATTTTATGTGGCTCTGTACTTTAAAGTGTTGCTTTGGCAATATTTTTGACAAAAAGGGGGAGTAACAGGTGATACCCCAGGACAACAGATTGTTTTGTTAAAACAGATATTCATGACAGATTCAAGACTCCCTCCCCTACTATGCAGCTGATGTTCCACTTCTATGAGTGTGAGTATGTATGTGTGTGCTGCAATTAGAAGTTTTTATTTAACTTCTATATGTGTGCTGCTACTAGAAGTTTTTATTCAACTTCTGTATGTGTGCTGATTTGTGGAGTTTTTTATTTAACTTCCATGTGTGTGAGTGTGCTGCCACTCTGAGTGTATTAGCTAGGTCAATTTCCTGCTAGATGTGTGATTTCCGCTGCTATGGACTCTGTTGTGAGATCAAAGTGTTTTAGCCAAAAATTTGCCAAAGGGGGAGTTTGTAGGTGTTTAATTGGCTGCATTGTATGGTAAAACACTAGCTGGATTCTAATGTCTTGACTGATGTCATGACATGCTGTGGAGATGTTTGTTTGACTGCATTGTATGTTAGAATATCTAACTATACTCTGATGTCTTGGCTGATGTCATAACAGTCTGAGTAGTGTACTGCAGGATTAGCTAATACAGGATTGATTGAATGCCAAACTGGATGTTATGACATTCATCCCTGTCAGCAGTTACTGAGGAATAGAACAAGTGATGTTCTACTATAACTCAGTATTTATTGTCAGTCTGCTTATCAAGAGGATAACAGACCTGATGTAAGTCTCTATGTGTGAATGTCAAATTGGATGCTTTGACATTTATAATTGTACGCTGATACTGAAGCATGGACAGATTGATTCTGTACAGTACAGCAAATTGTACAGTCTGTTTTCAAGAAAAACAGACTTAGCATATGGTCCTTGATTTGGATGTCAAACTAAATGTTGTGACATTCATTCCTGACAGCATATGCTATATTGTAGGTTGTTTAGTTTTTCTGTTTCAGCATTTTTCTCATGCTATTCTTCAGGGATTCAACAGCTGAGAGAAAATCCAGGAAACCAACAACCAAGCTACATTTAATGAACCTAACAAATAGCATATTTGTTAGTAACCTAGATGTGGAATTTAGGGGAACTCGCGTGACCTTAAATTCAGGAGAATACAAGTACAAGGCCCAAGTGCTGCAATATAAAAGGAAGTCATTCCTTCATTCAGAACTGGGGATTTTGAGGCGTGAAGATTTAGTGTGTCCATCGTACTTCACTGTTGTATTTTTGTGAGTCTTGTATTAGACATATCTTGTAAGCCAAGCTATTATCACGTAGATGATTGCATTGGTATAGGGTGTTCATTGAGTTGTAAGTGTTGTGTCACTCTAAGCTTTTAAGCGTGAGTGCTGTGTATCTTGATTAAAGTTGTTAAGCACAATCAAGAGTTGTTTGAAGTGTGACTTCATAATTGTCTTTAATATTGATTAAAGGTAGTAATCACTGAGGTGATTGAGGGGGAGTGAGTAGGAACTCTGATCTTAGTGTAAGATTGAAATTGCATTGGGTAGGGATTAAGTGAAGAGTTGTAAACGGGGGAGTTTAGCTTTGAATTAATACTACTAATAGTGGATTTCCTCCCTGGCTTGGTAGCCCCCAGACGTAGGTCATGTTGGACTGAACTGGGTAAACAATTACTTGTGTTATTTACTGCACTTACATTTAAGTTCTGCATAATTCTTGTCTGTGCAGAATTGGATGTCATAACAACCCGTGTGACATCGAAAGTCTGATAACTAGAATTTCAGCGCGTTCTCCACCACTTGATCTGCCACCTCAATTAATGAGAGAGATCAAGTGGTCCACGTTTTTTCTGATATTTTAATTTTCATTTTAATTACATTATTTTCAATAATTCATATTAAATTCAATATTGATCCAAAAAATATGAGACTTTCACTAAAAAAAATCAAATATTTTTCTATTTCATATTATGAATTAAAATTATTTTTTGGATCATTATTAATACTTTTCATGAATTAATTGATTTTGCATTTGTTTTTAATTGTTTAAAGATATTTTTAAATGTCCAAAAATTATGAAATTTTTTCTCCAAGGTCCTTTGACCTTGTTTGACCTATGATAAATCTCATGGCCATTTCTTTGGTGTTTTGATGAGATTTTAGGAATTGGACAAACCATATTTAATTTAAATGCACTATTTTAGTATTTTTAATTTGAATAAATGTCAAATAAATTTGTTGACCAATTGTGATGACTTGTTTATGTTTGACTCTTGTTGTTGGGCCTTGGTCAAGGTTGATTTGACTTTGTCAAACTAATATCATTGGATTTAGGGGATTGACGAAATGTATATTTCATCTCCCAAAATGAATGCATGATATTAATTTGGTAAAAGTCCTCCTTTGACCAATTTGTGTTTTGATCCATTCCCCTCCCACTTCATCTTATTCCCTTTCTTCATCCATTCATTCCATTTGGCCTATGATATCTCATAATATTAAGGCTAGTTGATTGAAAAATTGACATGAGTATGGATGAGATTAGGCCACACCTTTTGCATATTCTTTTTGTGTGTGGTATGTTTCATGAGCATAGTCCATTATACTATGTCTCTAACATGCATTAACACCAAAATTTTATTTCCCGGCCTCAAATAGTTGTGACTTCTACATGTCGCATCCGCGAAAAACAACCGACGGGCTAAAACAAAACAACACAGAGCCGCCACCGTGCGTTATTTATCCCAAAAGAGGGAAAGGAAATGCTCGAAGTAAACCTGGAAAAAGCATGGTCTCGCGACCAAAGAGAATGGGATCGGGAGTCGGTTATGCGAAGGGAAGGTATTAGCACCCCTACGCATCCGTCGTACTCGACGGGATCCACGCTCAAAAGATAGGAAAAAGGTTGCTAAACAAACGTCACACACATAAACAACACAGGTGGGAGAAGAGGGGAGAGGGCTCGCTAGGATATCGCATCCTATGCCTACGTATCTCGTATGAAACGAGAATCAGAGCTACCGTAGTTCGGCTCACGCACGCCGAAACAAACACACGCACAAAAAGGCAAACATGGAACCCGAACGCCAATTGCTGGACTTACATCAGCTTCCGAACCAAACAGATCCACACTGGAAACCAGATGCCACTTGATGGACTTATACCGGACTCCAAGCACACAACAAGAGGATACGGAATGCCAATGGTTGGGCTTACATCCATCTCCTACACACACAAGAACAAACAAGCAACAAGCTACTAAGGAGTCGGGAACTCGAGCCTAGCAACTGTCAAGCAAACACACACAAAAAGAAAAAGGGTGAACACACAGACTAACAGGGAGTCGGGAACTCGAGCCTGATAGCTGTCAAGCACAACACACTCAAAAAAAGAAAAGGGTGCCCGGAGAGGTCTCATGCGACCTCCTGCCTACGTACCTCATCTGGTATGAGGATCAGGGCAACGTAGTTCCCCTGAATAGGGGAGAAAGACTAGCCTAACCAGATACAAAGGGAGACACAACTAGGGAGACTATGACTCGAGCCTAGATGTTATCATGCATATCATCCCTAAGTTAAGGTTTCTATCTAACTTGCTCAGGCAGCAAGCTAATCCTAAACAGGCAACACAAAGAATGCAAGTATAATCAGAACAAAGCAAACATTCACAATTAGCACACACTATATCCAGACGAAGTGGGCTCAAACAAAGGGTTAGGCCGCAAAAGCAAACCGACTGTATCAGGTGATGTTAGCTCTTAACCCTGACATTGAGAGTCAGGGTGAAGCCAGATGAAATGGGAGTGAGGGGTGTGCCTCACAGCTCTTATCCCTGGCCTGGGAGAGCTTCAGACAAAGAAGTGTGGGTTCAGAAAGTGGGAACCCTTCTACACTTATGACACTGACTCAATTATACAACTGTACAAGGATCTTAGGTTAGGATCCACAATGCATCAACACCAGTTGTGTGAGCAGAGGGACGACTCAACAGAATAGCAGGAGATGGATTGCACATCTCTTGTGTCTGCCAATTGCCTTATTCAAAGGTCTTTTCCTGCTTGGGGACAAAAATAAACAAGCACAAGCATTGCCTCTTAAGGAGGACTTCAGACAGGTGTCTGGCCAAGTAACAGGCCAGGTCTTCCAGACTACATGGAGAAAAGAAATTCTACCTCAATTGGTTTATACAACCAAGCAACAGCACAAGCAAGTTCATAATGAACTATAGCAACTAAGGTACCTGAAATCAATCCAATATAATCAATACTCAGCTCAAACAATAAGCAAACAGACAATGGTCAACAGTTAACTATACAGTCAATGCACAAAGGTGCAAGCCACATGGCTCAAACTCAAGTTTCAAAACCTACAAAACAAATTCCAAGTTAGTCATAAACAAGCAATAAACCAACTCCAATTGAGTGCACATCATCAAGCATAAGCAATTGTGCTCTTTGACCTGAAACAAAGCTCAAATGTGAGAACACAAACCACTAGTACAAGACTAGGGTCAAAATGGGAGCAATAAACCAAAACAGAACATGAAACTTATCAAAAATCAAGATCAATCAATTAAGAATCAAATCCAGGTGGTCTCACATTCATATCATCAACCATTATCATTTCATGAGGCAAAGAGTACAAAGCATGCAATTTAGAACCTCAAAGGACCAAACAGAAAGATTCAATCCAAATCAACTCACAAACATTTCAATAAATCCCCAAAAAAAAACATGTATAACCAGGACACATCAAAGAATCATCATACCAAAATTCAGGCCATTTGGATAAAAGAAAGTAAGTCAAGTAAATTCAAAAAGTCAAGACAAGTTCAAACAAACTCATACAAGGCACCAAAACATGCATCCACTTCAATCAACCATAAAACAGAATTGGCATAAGATAAATGAATTAAACCAAAGCCATGGCACACTTCAAGATGTCTACAATCACTCCACAAAATTTCAAGTCCATCCAATATATATCAAGAATTTCACAAAACATTTAAGAACATGACTCACAAAAGGTCCACAATTGGTCAAACAGAAAGGAAATTCTCAAACAAATTGGAAATGCACTCAAAAATTCTACAAATATTCACATGTGAACCTAACATCCAGAAGTATCAACATGCAAAATTTCAGCTCATTTCAAGTTCATATGGCATGGTAACAAAATTCATGAAGTTAGACAAGAAATGGTGTGACACAAATTGTCACACCTCTAATGGTCATGTCATATCTCACAATACAGGAATGCAAAAATCACAAACTACATACCAAAATGCTCCTCAAGGTGTCTAGATTATGCACACAAAATTTCAGGAATTTCCAATTAAGCATCATCATTTCATGATCAAAATACCAAGCAAGGTGCAACAAATGACATGTATGAGCAAACCCTAGGCCATTCCAAAAACCACACGTGCACAATTTCCACAAAAATCACCAAAAAATACTAGAGATTACAAGGATCATGGTGAAAAAAATTTCAATCAATTTGGATTAATGGTTTATGAGTTATGATTTTTTTTATGAGTGAAGAAAATAAAAAATGCATGTGGAATGGCATGTACATGTGAAGCATGTGAGAAAAAAATATCAAAAGCCAAAATGAGAATTGCACTCCAGCGGAATCGAAGCATGTTCCTATTTAAAAAAAGTAGCGCGCTACAGTACCACAAACATCAACAGCATGGCAAGAACGCGAAAAATTGGATCAAAGCATGGAAATCTGGAAAATATTTCAACATTCATACGCGTTCTTCATCAAAACCTAACTCAAGAACAAATTGTCACCAAATTCCACAAACCATATATCACCAGAATCCTTGTTCAATGTACATCATGAATATGTCATTAATTAAACCTAATTCTTCCTAATTTAAGAGAATCGAAGCAAAACATTATCATGCATGAAACTTCCAATTCACATAACTCTCTCATTTCTCAACGAAAATCAGTGAAACAAATTGCAGATCACTCTACTAAGCACGATCTATCCAAATCATATATCAATTGCAAGAATCATTAAATTCGAAAACTCACCTTCAAGAATTGGCAGAAGTGAAATCGTGCGTTGTAAGCCTTGTAATGCCAAAACAGAACTTCTATGGTGCTAGCATTGATGAATGGAACAAGGTTTGTGTATTAATTATGCACGATCTTGATGAAACCTCAACTTGCCATGGATGAACACTCTTGTAACAATTCCAAATTGAGCTTGAATTCTCCAAGATTTTGCTTCCAACAGCTTCAATTATGCATGTAAATGATGAATTGATGAAGATCTTGGCAAGGCTTTTGAAGAAAATTGCAGAAAAAGTGAGAGAGAAAGTGAAGAGGTTTTGTGATTTTCAGATCTAGATCTTGATTCTGTTGTTGCTAATCAGAAAACAGTTACAATTTAGTTTATATATGCATTGTTAAACATGTTAGTAATCATGATTAGTGTAATTACAATGGATTAGTGAAAATCAAGTTTTCATGCTAAATGGCAATTTGGTCAATTCACTCACACATGTGCAATGCAATGTAACAGTGCCAATTTCTGGTTTGAGCAAGTTTTAAAACATGTTTGTGAGCTGATGCAAGTGGAATCATGTGAAAACAAGACTTATTTCTCAAAAACACCTTTTTCCCTCCAAATTTCAAAATTGGTTCACTTGAAAAATGGACTTTTTATGTGATGAGTTTTCATGACAGGTAATGCTTGTTTTGGATAGAGGGGATCAAAAGAATTTTGCTCAAAAAAGTCTCACTCCATTTGGCCTTGTGAATCAAAAGTTATACAACTTTGAAATTCAACTTTTTTGGACAATGATCAATCCATAACTTGCCAACCACACATGAGAAATTCATGTTCTTGGACTTTTTGGAAAGGTGAGAGCAAGATCTTCAACTTTCATGTTGGGAAAATTTTCATTTGAAGCATTTTTGGACATGTAATTTTGAGGTGAAAACCTTTCCATTTTTGGCAATTTTGAATTACAAGTCACTTTCTATTTTTGGAAAGTTTCCATCTGACTTTATTTCCTTCATTCTTGATGTTTGAAATGTCAAATGAAACTTGTTTGGACATGAATGAAGTGTCTCTAACCCTCTCCCACCTCCAAATCCATCAGTTCAGGCACAGTTGACCATAGTTGACTTTTCTGACTGATAGATGAATTGGCCAGGCATAGTTGAACTTGAGCCTCAAACTCCTGATGAAATGGCTCAATGATGAAACCCTAGCTTCCATAAGCTCAATATAATCATATGATGATCCCCATATCCATTTAAAACCCCATCTTCTTAACAAGCCCTGATTGGCACAGTTCAGATGATTAGGTTGACCAGAGGTCAAAACCCTAATCTCAAGGTATTGATCATGCATAAGGAATCTCTTGGTGATGACAATATCATGATGATGATGATGTACCATTTCTACCAAGATGAAGCTCAATCTCCTTGAGAACCAAGAAACCCTAATTTGAATCACACATCCTCAGATGGTTAAAGATCAATCCAATGAAACCCTAGCTTGCATCTTAACCTCTTTATCTTCTGATCAATACTTAGGAGGATGACTTTATTGATGTTGCCACATGATATGCAATATGCAATGACTAATGACCTAAAAATGAAATGCAACATGCTAAGCTAGTCCCAAAAGAGGAGGGCAAATTTTGAGGTGTTACACTACATAAGTCCAATTACGATTGCTTAACATATCACTAAATTTGTGACATAAAAGGCATAAGCATTCTAGTTAGTGAGATTGTAAGTCTCCCATCTTTCATGGTATTGTGTGGAAACTTGGCCTTCTTTCCTTCCTTTGGAAGATGTTTTGGCTCAAGGATTCATGCTTGTGATAAGTGGGTTGAGTGTTCTCCAAAGAATGTCTTAAAATGAAAACCAAAAGCAAAACAATACTAACTTATAACCAATTAACTACTAACTTTTAATTTCAAGTCCTTTACTTTAATGCCATTTAATTTTTGTTTCTATTCATTTGTCATTGTTCATATCATTCTAATTGTTTATGTTAATGCAATTTTAACTTTGTCCATTTGGACCATATTGTGTGATATATTTTGTTTGTGTATACTTTGCTTGTTTGTGTGGTCTTTGACCATTAATGTACATAATAACAACAAAACCCTAAAAGACTTTTGTGTGGACTGTTGGCTTGATCTCGGGCAAATGGACTTAGAATCTAGACAACCTTCCTATGCTAAAGGACTTGGCCAATGCCAACTTATTGAAGAACCAAGTGCTTGCAATTTAAAATTTATCTTATACATCTTTGAAGATATCTCTAAGTTCATTTGCAACATGATCATTGTGAAGCTATTATTTCGAACCTGTGACTTGTGGAATTCATCTGTTGCATGGGTCATTTTGGAGAAGATCATGGAATGGATAATCTTGGATGTGACCATCTTTATTTGATGCCTTTCTCTTCAAGATAATATAATTGTGCATTTGTGTGTTGCCTGATTCTAAAAATCCAAGGGGCTTCTGGGTTTCTATTGACATTCTTGTCTATTGGATTGCTACCCATTTTGTCAGATCTTTTCAACTCCAAACTTTTAATTTTGTACATAGGATAGTCTCTTCATCTTCTCCCCATTTCTTTAATTTCAAAAATCTCTCCCTCCATTTTTTTCAAAATCTTCTTTGTGCGAACTACTTTTGTTCTAAACTTTGACCACTTTTTGCAAAAAGATAGAAACTTTGGCCTTATGCCATTGCATTTTCAAACTTCTCTTATTAAATCAAACTTGTAAATAGACTTAACTATACTTGACTTAAACTTTCAAAAAAGCCAAAAAAGAATTAACTCATTCAAACCATTTTTAGGCCTTTGTGCCTTTCAAACTTAATTTTTGTTAAAAATAATGCATCCACTTTGAAATTTGTATCACGAACTACGAGATTTTGATCCTTCATTTTTATGTTGGTACGTAGGCACAAGACCGAAGGTCTTGTCAAACATAAAAATATAATTAATAAATTCTTTTCTCATCCCCCCATTCTATTTGTTTGTAAACATCACTTTGTACCAAGTACATATGCACACAAAAAGGGCTCCCTAGGAGTACCTAGGACACTTTGGGTGCTAACACCTTCCCTTTGTGTAACCAACCCCCTTACCTGTAATCTCTGACTTTTTATTAGTTTTGATTTGAAAACTTCTTACTTTTGGGTTTTGTTCGTACTTTTTCCCTTTTCCCTTGGAAACAATAAAACTGCGGTGGCGACTCTTGTTATTTGATCTCTAGCTTATCCATAGCTTGATGATCATGAACTTACCGCAACAACAAGCATAAGGCATCTTCAACTCCAAAGCTCTCTTCTTTACCCAAGTAGTGTAAGCTTCCAAAGCTACACAATTGCGCAGACCAAGCTCGAATCTTCCTTTCCTATGCACATTATGCCAAGCGTGCACAATCTTCTACTTCAAATGTTGGGGATCTTTAACCTCTTGATAGAAAAGACCTTCTAACAAAGTGTTATTAGGCTTGTCTCTTAAGGGGAACCCAAGTTGATGACGAGCCAAAGTAGGGTTGTAATTGATTCCTCCTTATGTACCAATGAGAGGCACATCAGAGAATTCGCCATAATTGTCAATAACATCCAAACTACCCAATGCATAATCATAGCAAACAATATCATCATTAGTGAGGGACATAAGTCTTTGAGACCACCTTAGACATTGTTTATTCTCCACAAAAGTAGACGTTTGAGGCAAGTGCAAAATAAACCACTTGTACAGAAGAGGAACACATCAGACAATAGTTCCACCACCTTTAGAATTCCTTAGATGCAAAGAGAAATATATATCTCCTAACAGAGTAGGCATAGGATTCCCAATCAAGAAAAATCTAATGACGTTAACATCAATAAAACCGTCAATGTTAGGGAACAAAGCTAAACCATAGATGAGCAATATGAAGATACCTTCAAAAGCATCCACACTACCGGCTTGAGCAAATGTAGTAGCTTCCTTGATGAGGAACTCATACGTCAACCCAAACAGTCCTCCTTTCTTCACCCAATGATCCTCTATCTCAGACTTCTTCAGTTGAAGAGCTTCAGCTACGTAATGAGATATGGGAATCTCCTTCAACCACATCATTAGATAACACCGATAGAACCTTCCCATGATGTTGTTTGAAGTCCAAGGGATCTAATACAAAAGATGATAGCTTCCTTAACTCTTTTAAATCTGGACATCTGAAACTGTACTTCTTAGTGATCCTCCGTTCACAATCCATGGTCTGAAAATATTTGCAAATAAGACCTCAGTTCCTTGAATTGTGTGTGTGTGTGTGTATGATAAATGTTATGATGCGTATGAATGAATGAATGCAACAATCACAAATAACGGATCACATACAAGGCAAACAAACAAAGGTCAAAGGATGAATAAAGTCATTGTCAAGATCAATCATCCATTTTGGTGGATTATGGTTTTCACCTTATCGACACCTAAGTTCCATTGATATTGACAAGACTTGATTGGATCAACCAAGAATCAAGGGTTTATTGTGAGTCACGAGCATGGAGTCTGGGTAAGAACCATCCCAAAGGAGTGTACTAAGTATAAAACTTGTAGATCATGTTCTAAAAAGTTCCCAGAGTCTTAATTCCATCTATCGGATATTACAGGTTAGGATGACTGACTCATCAACCCATTATATTCTCAAGAGAAACTCGTCTGAGTGTAGTATCGTGTAACAACTGTTATCAAGTCTACACCTGAACAGTCTCCGCACTATGTCCTAAATAGGCCAAGAGGGGTTAAATGTTCTACGGTCCTCAGCTTCTCGGACCTCAAATCAGAGAAAGTAATGCCTAACCACAAATAACTTATGTGACATTCATAACTCCAAAAGGGTCTCCACTGAGTAGATGGATCTCAAGCCAACTTGTTAAGGACTACTCCACACAAGTCGAACATGACTATACCACCCTCATATCTTAATCGCACTCAAGTTCGGGTTAGAACTTATCTCACCACTCAGAGATCACCAAGAACAACAAGCAGATTATATCACACAAACAAATATACATACATCAAATATACAATTATATACACACAAAAAGTAGGCTAAACCTACTGGAGACTACTCCTCAACAGAGTCTCCACTTAATTTCTATAGCGGTAAATTCATGACCATCAAGCTATGGATAAGCTAGACGTCAATTAAACCATAGTCGCCACCGCGCTTTTATTGTTTCCAAGGGAAAAGGGAAAATTACGAACAAAACCCAAAAGATAATAAGTTTTCAAATCAAAACTAATAAAATTCCAGAGATTACAGGTAAGGGGGTTGGTTACCCAGAGGGAAGGTGTTAGCACCCAAAGTGTCCTAGGTACTCCTAGGGCGCCCTTTTTGTGTGCGTATGTGTTTTTGTACAAAATAATGTTGAAAAGAAAATGGAGTGGAGGGATGAGGAAAGAATTTATTAATTATATTTTTTTGTTTGACAAGACCTTTGGACTTGTGCCTAAGTACCAACATAAAAATGAGGGATCAAAACCTCGTAGTTCGTGGTAACAATTTCAAAGTGAGTGAATTGCTTTTAACAAAATTTAAGTTTAACAAAGTCACAAAAGGCCTAAAAGAGTTTGAATGAGTGTTAGTTCTTTTTGTATTTTGAAATTTTAAATCAATATGGTTAAGTTCATTTACAAGTTTGATTAAGAAAAAGAGTTTGAAAATGCAATGGCATAAGGCCAAAGTTTCTAATTTGCAATCAAGTCTGAGTTTAGAAATCACAAGCAAGAGAAAATTTTAAAAGGAGGGAGAGATTTGAAATTTAAGAAGTGGGAGGAGATGAAGAGACTAATCCTAAGCAAAAATTAGAAGTTAAGAGTTGAAAAGATCTGACCAGTAGGATGAAATCCAATAGACAACAATGTCATATAGAAACCCAATTGTCCCTTGGACTTTAGAATCAAGCAATATCAGTACACAAATAGCAAGATGAAGAGCAAGGCATCAAATAAAGATAGCCACATCCAAGCTTAGCAACTCCATGATCTTCTTCATAATCTCCCATGTATCAAATGAAATCAGAGATATACATTAAGCACAAGTTCAAAGTAACAGCTTCAATAAGACCATGTAGCAGATGAACTCAAATGGGATCTCAACACTTGCTTCAGATGAAAATTCACTTCACAAGCACTTGGTTTCATGAAAGTTGGCATTATCCAAGTATCTTTGCATAGGGAGTGTTGTCTAATTTCTAAGTCCAATGTCTCAGATCAAATCCAACAGTCCACACAAATGTCTTTTAGAGTTTTTGTTGTTATTATGTACATTAAGGTCAAAAGACCACAAACACAAACAAGTATATACAATCACAATGTAATCACAAGATATGGCTCAAATGATCAAAGTGAAATTGGCATTAAAGTAAACAATTTAAATGGTATGAATAATGACAAATGAATAACGACTTAAAATTAAAGTGCATAAAAGTAAATGGACTGAAATTAAATGTTAATTGTTAGTTGATTAGAAGTTAGTATTGCTTTTGCTTTTGTTTTGTTTAAGTCAGTCTTTGGAGAACACTCAACCCACTATTCACAAGCATGGATCCTTAAACTAAGACATCTTCCAAAGGAAGAAAAAAAGGCCAAGTTTCCACACAATACCATGAAAGAGGGGAGACTTACAATCTCACTTACTAGAATGTTATGCCTTTGTGTCAAAATTTAGCGATATGTTAAGCAATCGTAATTGGACTTATGTAGAAGTCACAACTATTTGAGGTCGGGCAATAGAAATTTTAGTGTTAATGCATGTTAGAGATATGGTATTATGAACCATACTCCTAAAACATATCACACTTAAAAGAAAATGCAAAAGGCGTGGACCTAATCTCATCCATACTTAGGTTGATTTTGCAATCAACTAGCCTTAGGATATAGAGATATCATAGGTCCATGAAATGAATGAGAAGAGAATGGGATTGAGATGAAGAGGGAGGGGAGATGGAATCAACACAAATTGGTCAAAGGAGGACTTTTATCAAATTAAAATCATTCAATCATTTTGGGAGATGAAATCTATATTTCATCAATCCCCTAAATCTAATGATTTTAACTCAACAAAGTCAAATCAACCTTGACCAAGGCCCAACAACACAAGTCAAACTCAACAAGTCAATATCAAAAGCTCAACACAATTTATTTTGCAATTAAATATTAAAATCAATTAAAAAATGCATTAAATTAAATTATGGTTGGTCAAAATCCTAAAACCTCATCAAAATACCAAATAAATGGCCATGAGATTTATCATAGGTCAAACACGGTCAAAGGACCTTGGAGAAATTTTTTCATAATTTTTGGAAACTTAAAAGTATTTTTAAACCATTAAAAATATTCACACAAAAAATAAAATCATGGAAAATATTAATAATGATCCAAAAAATGATTTTAATTCAGAAAATTAAAGAGGAATTTATTTAATTTTTTTTGGTGAAAGTCTCATATTTTTTGGATCAATATTAAAATTAATATGAATTAATAAAAATAAGTCAATTAGATCAAAAATCAGAAAATAGCAAAAAAAAACGTTGACCACTTGATCTACCTCATTAATTGAGGTGGCATATCAAGTGGATCAGAGTGCGTGTTCTATGATGGGCCCTGGTCAATGTGCCACACGCATGGTAATCAGTTTGTACGCTCAAGATTAAAACAAAATGAATGGATCTTATGGTTTTGAGACATGCCAACGTATCACCGGAGCTGTAACTCCGGTCTTCTTCTCTGGTGGACCTCACCGGACAGGTCCACCTTCAACCATCACCAAAATAAAAAAGGAGGACATGAATTTAAAGTAAAAATTCTCAAGAGTTCGAATTTGGCCTCAATTTCTCCTAACTCCAAGTACATTGAAATATACAGGGAGTTGAAATTTGAGGATCATGATCTGAGTTGCTTCGATTTAACCTCAAAGCAACTCAATCTTGTTGCCTACATTGATAGGACTTCAGACAACCAAAAATCAAGAAGAATTATGGAGAATTGAGTGAGAATCGAAGAGATGAAAAATTGAGAAATTCACCTTCACTGCAGGTCTGGATGAACACGATCTTGCTTCCAATTGCTCTTGCCCTTGCTCTGGACACTTGATGGAATGGAATTGAATCAAAAAGGAAGCAGAACTCTTGGAGATTTAAATCTCAAAATAGTGGAGATTCAAACTCGATTTCCAATGGAAATCCTCAAGGTTATCCTTTGAATAAGAGGGTTTGGAGCTGGGGATTCAAAGTTGGCATGGAGGGATCCTTTTTTTCTTAAGGTAAGGGTCTCTATTTATAGCCAAGGCATTTCTAATTGCACACTTGATTCAAATTTTCAAAAAAAGTAACTTGCTTGCATGGATGCATGGGCGTGTGATAGGCCCATATAATCATTCCTTCAGGTCCAAAATTGAGTACAAACATTGCTGAAGTCATATGGAAAGGCCATGCATTTGTGTGTGGAAGATTTAAGTTCACTTATGCCAAATGGTGACCCAAGTTCAAGCCATACGCAAGTCACTCATACCTTTTCCAAATGGGATAAAATTGGACTTTTTGGAAAGGTTAGATCAAGAGGAACAACTTTCATGTTGAACACTTTTTAATTTTAAGCTTGGATCATGATGAATTTTTAGGTGGAAGTTGGAAAAATCAAACATA
Organism: Lathyrus oleraceus; assembly: GCF_024323335.1. Taxonomy (NCBI): domain Eukaryota; kingdom Viridiplantae; phylum Streptophyta; class Magnoliopsida; order Fabales; family Fabaceae; genus Lathyrus; species Lathyrus oleraceus. Next base: position 286,360,950 of record NC_066585.1, read on the forward strand.
TCAAAAAAAATTCCAAGTGTCAAGCCATATTTTCACTTCTTCCACCTTGGCTAACTTTTTATATGAGCTTCAAATGAGAAAATATCCTTCATAGAAGTTGTATCTATCTCAAAGTCCTTCAAAATGGTCACAATTTTGACCTCATTTGGATTTATCATGAACGAGTTATGCATTTTTGAAGTTGAGGAAAATCACTTGTTCAATGGCATGGGTCCAAAATGACCTATAATGTATCCTCATATCACATGCATTTAAAAGTTGAATTTTCTCTTCCTACAAACATAAACGTTGAAATATACATCTTGAATTTTATTGTGAAACTTGAATAGATTTCATCTCATAAAAATTGAGCAAGTTATGGTCTTGGGAAGTTGACCTCCAAATTAGGGTTTAAACAAAATGACCTATAATCTTTCACCATAAAAAATGACTTTCCAGGCAAAACTAGCTCTTGATATCAACATGAAAGTTGTTTGGAATGTCATTTTAGAGTAACTTTTCTCTTTGAATCATTTTCATATGACAAAAAATGTAGGAGATAGGGTCTAGGGAACCCCAGTTTTGATCAGCTGACTTCCTCTGGTCAACCACCATCAACCAACTTGCTAGCTAGCTATTCTTTTGACTTTTGGGACTCATGGAGGATCATATATGAATAAGATGATGAAATTTAAAGTATCCTTGAAATATTTGATCAATTGTTGAAGAAACTTGTTGATGAAGTTACACAAGATACCCATATGAATTAGGGTTTCCAAGGCAAACCAACTCCAAACTCTTGGTGATTTCTTGATCAAAATAACATGTGAAGATCATGGAGATATATATATGATACTTAGAGCCATAGTAAACTAATTCTTGATAGAATTCCTTGCACTGAGGGTATTAAACCCTAGATGTGAGCTTGATAGATCAAAGGCGAGCATGTGCCCTTCCTACAAAAAGAGTTAGATTATACAAAGACATATTTTTGGTATTTTGGTTAGTAAAACATGATGAAATACAAAGTATGATACAATCAAATGGTGCTTGGTGATCTCTCCCAATGCAAACCCAATGAATGAGGGGTAAGGAGAATGCCAAGATGTGATCCCAATGCTAATGCATATGATGAGAATAGCATGAGGGATCTTCGGGTCAAAATTGGGGTCTTACAATTATCTGAAAACTCTTGTATCAGTGACGATCCCTCTGCATTGAGGATTCACTAGAACAGAGTGATCAGATGGATGACCTCTGAGGCTTTCAAGCTGAAAGGCCTCTCTGAACAAGTTCGAAACGACTTCATAAGAGAAGTTGGAGAGAGGCTGCATGCACGTCTGGCTAGAGAGGCAGAAGAGAAATCCAGAAGAGAAGCAGAAGAGAAGGCTCGTCAGAAAGAAGAGCAAAGAGTAAGAGAAGCTGCAGAGAAGGCTGTTGTTGAAGCTGCTGCTGCTACTGTTGAAGTTGCTGCTGCTGTCGCTGAAGCTGAAGTAAAAGCTGATGCTGAAGAAGCAGCACACATAGCTGCAAAAGAAGTTGCTAAGCCAAGGAAGATTGTTCTGACTCAGGGGGAGAAATCTCATTCTGATTTCGCTCCTCTTGTCTTGAAGACTCTGGAAGAGCTACAGAAGGAGCAACAGATAGTGAGAGCAAGATTGGACCAACAAGACTCCGTCAACAACGACATTCAGAACTTGCTGACCCAGTTGCTCCAGAGGATGCCTCCGCCTCCAAACTCTTAGGCACTTAGGATTTATTTGTTTTTTTTATTACTTGATTATTTGTTATGTATTCTCTAAGTGTTTTTCTCTCTGCTGTTAAATAGCTAAACCTCTTATCTGTAATTCTCTTTCCCATATATGAATCATTTTTTGACTACTCTATCTTGTTTTTTGCTAAGTCTTTTTGAGTCTGACAAAAAGGGGAAGAATAAAAACAACTCCGATGAAATAATATCTAAGCCTCTTGCTGCATTGTGCACAGTTAAAATCTCTTATGAAAATTCTAAGCTATGCAGGAAAATATCTAAGGTAAAAACTGGTTGCTACGCAAGAAGATCTAGTAAGAACATCTAAAAATTTATTATGATTTATCTTAGGGGGAGTCTCACTCATCTGACTCTGAGATAATTCTTTAAATCCTTATTGAAGTATCATTGTTTCATCGTCTCTCTGAGATTAATGACATTAAAAGTCCATCATTGCCAAGATTTCCTCATCCAACGGTCTCTTCATCAAATCTCTATCTAAAGGATGAATCATCTTCATAACAAGAGAACGAAGCACACAAGAATACTGCAAACAAATCATAAATCTCTTTTATTCTTGTTCATTCTCTTTCACATGGGTTATTGCTCTAGGTGTGAAATATTTTTGTTCTCATATTGTGTAACTTCTGCTTATCTATAAGCACTTAGCATATAACTGTATTTTTCATTACTTGCTGAATATTCCTCAAGTAACTTGTGAAGTATGTAAACTTGAGAGGGCTAAGAGATCTTTATCTACTTGGACGCTCTATGTTGTAATATTTCAAGATTAGTGGATTAAGTCCTTGTTAAAGGCGAAATCACCTTGGCCGGGTGGACTGGAGTAACTTTGAATTTCAAGCGAACCAGGATAAACTTCTGTGTTGATAGCATTATTTTTTGCGTGTGTTTTATTTGCAAAAGTTTTTATTATCTGTGGAAACAATTCAAACCCCCCTCTCTTGTTTTTATCTACCTTCAAGAAGTACCTCCGAAGGCCCTCAACCAAGTTCTTTTTGAGTAGAAGTACTTTACAAGAGAAATTACAATTCGGTCGTGATAAGATGCACAGATAGACACGAAGCAAACTGAATCATATTTGAAATTCATGAAGGATCCTTTGGGACGTATGCTAGTGGACACACAATGGTTAAAAAGATCTTGAGAGCGGGATATTATTGGATGACTAGAGAGGTTGATTGCTACCGCCACGTGCAAAGATGTCATAAATGCTAAATTTATGCCGATAAGATACACGTGCCACCAGTTCCACTAAATATCTTGACATCACCTTGGCCTTTAGCCATGTGGAGCATTGATGTGATTGAGCACATCGAGCCAATTTCCTCGAATGTGCATCGCTTTATTTTTGTAGCCATTGACTATTTCACCAAATGGGTGGAAGCAGTCTCATATGCAAACGTCACCAAGCAAGTGGTTGCTCGTCTCTTGAAAGAAATAGATTATTTGCCATTTTGGGGTCCCGAATAAAATCACTACTAATAATGGTTCCAACATCAATAACAAAATGATGAATGAACTGTGTAAAAACTTCAAGATCAAACACCATAAACGCATCACTGTATCGTCCAAAGATGAATGGTGTTCTTGAGGTAGCCAATAAGAACATCAAAAAGATCGTCCAAAAGGTAGTAGAGATGTACAAGGATTGGCATAAAATTCTCCCATTTGCATTGCATCGCTACCGTACTTCGGTGTGTACTTCCACCGGGGCAACCCCGTTCTCTCTCTTATATGGCATGGATGCAATTCTATCTGTTGAAGTAGAGATCCCCTCCTTAAGGATATTAATCGGTGTTAAGCTCGGCGAAGCTGAATCGGTACAAGCAAGGCTTGATCAACTCAGTCTCATTGATGAAAAGCACTTGGCAGCTATCTGCCACGACCAATTATACCATAAACGTATCAAGAGGGCATTCGACAAGAAGGTTCATCCTTGAAATCTTAAGGCAGGAGACTTGGTGTTGAGAAAGATTATGCCAATCCACACCGATCCAAGGACAAATGGACGCCTAACTGTGAAGGTTCATACATTGTGAAAAAGGTTTTCTCTAGATGAGCCTTGATACTTTCCACTATGAATGGTGATGATCTTCCATCCCATGTGAACGCAGATACATTCAAAAAAATACCACGCTTGAGAAAATAAAAAGAAACCCGATAAGTTGAAAACCCCAATGGGCATGTTAGGAAAAAAAGGGTATCCCGGTAGGCTAAAAACTCGAAAGGGAGGTCTAGGAAAAAGTTAGGGATTTATAAAGTGAGAGGTTACGGTCTGTGAAGGATCTCTGAATCCATCATAAAATTCCGAATGGAGAATCAATTCAATCACTTTCTTCAGAAGTAAGATTTGAGGACATTTGAAGACATGGGAATTATAACATAAATTGGAACTCAGTGGAAATCCGAGTTTTTCTCATTGCCATTATTCTTTTTCCATTTCTTTTTGCAATCACCTCTTTTAGAATTTATTTCCTCATGTAGTTTTCCCATTTACAAGTTTATCTGTTATCAATGAAATCTTTTTCATCAAATGTGCTCAATCCTTTTATATTTTTGCTTTGTTTGTGAAATGTGAATTTCTTTTAATAAATATTGCATTGAAAATTTTGGGGGTAATAATGAAAAGTTTTGAAGAAAACATTGAAGTTACCCTCTTTTCAAAGTGCCTAAAGGTAACCACAGTTCCAATGAGCTTGGTATACAAAGACACCGCAAAACCGCAACGTCCTTGGACTTGGCCAAATCAAGGAATCCTCATCAGGATGATCAGCAGCCAGTAGTAAATGGACCAAACATAGTCTGAATGCCAGAAGATCCAGATTACGATGTCGGGAAGTCAGAGTTCCACTCTCCCCAAACAGACCCCCAAAGCCCAATCGTTATTGGCACCTCCAACAAATCTTTACCACAAAGCCCAACCATACTTGACACAATCCATAGACCATGCATTTTCATATCCCCAACAACCCGAACATACATCGATATTATTGCATACATAACATTGCATCATAGTATACTCTTTAAAATGGGGCATGCACACTTAACATAAGCCGCATTCAAGTCTTTCTCAAAAGTAAAGTTTCTTATGAACATCCTCAGCAGATACATCTGGCAGGATTCCCTCAAAATAGTGCTTCTCAGCCGTTGCTAGGGAATCTAATTACCTTTTGTATTGAGAAAAATTATCCATCTTTCTTCTTAACCGTTTGTTAAGGAGTTCTCACTGCCTTTTGCACGAGAATTTCATATCTTCCTAGTCGTTTATAGGGATTATCATTACCTTTTGTATTGAGATATTATTCCTTTTTCTTCTTAACCTTTTGTTAAGGAGTTCTCACTACCTTTTGCATGAGAATTTCAGGTCTTCCCAGCCGTTGCTAGGGATTTTCAACGAAAATTTCAGATCTTCCCAACCGTTGCTAGGGATTGTCATTGAATTCAAATCTTCCCAGTCGTTGCTAGGGAACATCATCACCTTTTGTATGAGAAATTCCCATCTTTTCTTCTTGACCTTTTGTTAATAAGTTCTCATCTCCTTCTTCCTGAGAAATTGAAACCTTCCCAGCTGTTGGTAGGGATTGTTATTGAATTCAAACCTTCCTAGTCGTTGTTAGGAATTGTCATTGAATTCAGATCTTCCCAACCTTTGATAGGGATTTTCATTGCAAATTTCAAGTCCTTCCGAGCCATTGTTAGAGAATCTGATTACCTTTTATATTGAGAAAGATTATCCATTTTTCTTCTTAACCTTTTGTTAAGAAGTTCTCACTATCTTTTGCATGAGAGTTCCAGATATTCCTAGTCGTTGTTAGGGATTGTCATCATTAAATTTTGGATCTTCCCATCCGTTGCTAGGGATCTTCATAATCTGTTGCATAAATAACTTATCCCCAACGAAGTCATTATTCCCCCTCACCTTTTCTCCTTGCCATTTTGTCATTGAGTTTTTCTTGTTGCCTTCTGCACCAAAAAAGGTTATATCTTCCATTTCCTTTTGTAGCAGGAAATCTTTTCAGTCACCATAGTGTGCTCGTTGCTTTCTGCACAAAGGACCTTGATCCCCAACCAAATTGTGTTTTCCTTCTGCAAGACATCTCTCTGCCTTTTGCAGAAGAATTCAAGTTACAACTACACCTTTGTTGTTTGCCTTTTGCAAATACAATAGATCTCTAGGATCCTGCAGGGATGTATCAAGTACTAGTACTGACAAATTCCATCATTTGAAGAGATACTTATGTTGCACATCATTGCATATCCTTTCATATCATTGCATCCTCTTCCATGTATGCCCTGTTTCACACATCAGAATACTATATTCAATCCCCGACAAATGGCTTCATATCAAAGCCATTTGTTATCCCATAAACACTTTCTCACAAATGCACATCACCTCATATAACTTTCATTCCCAATAGGTATTTTTTTGATATTTTTGTATTTAACCCTCTCCTACCTCAAATGTGTGAAAGTTGTTGCTATCCACACATTCAGGTTCAAGAAAATTAAATAAATCTTTCATGGCTCTGATTCATAGGCATGCATTCCCAATCTCATCACTTCATTTGCATTTAGATTCAGAACAAAAAGAGCATGCTACATGGACTCAAGGCATGATATTCATACCCGAGGACCACCAAGATCTCTTGATCATGTTGGGATGTGCCTAATCCACCATAAACCCTATTTTTCACCTTCAAACACTCTTTGATCTTGAAAGACTTCACACAATCCCTCATTCACCTTTGAAACCCTAATTTGATGATGGGCCTTAAATGGAAGCATTGTTTATTCATATGGTCATCCATGGGCCTTAACCCTAATTCATTGATCCTATGTGACTTGTCTAAGTCATCATTTGAATTTGTGATTTGTGCTTTAGCCTTATGGATCTACATCATGATACCTCATCCACACCTAAACCCTAGTTATGGGTTCCTATCACCGGTGTCTCATATGATCCTTGCTTGAGGCTTGAAACTATAACTTAAGAAGTCTTGCTTTAGGGGTTTGCTTGTTGCTTCTTGCCTGTGCCTTAAACCCCTAATTATGCCCCTATGCTTCTATGCTTGGACTTTTTATTTGAAATCATACTTCATGGAGTTTGTACTTGGTCATTTCATCCAACATTTGCCTTCAATCATCTACCTAAGGTCCTTTGCTTATTTGTTTGATCTTGGTTTATACAAGTTTAGTTGTGATCCATAGTTTGTGATGTCTTTCATTAAACATTTCTTGTTGCTTTAATTCATGATCTGTTGGTCCATTTACATCCATTTAACTTTATTTCATTCATCATTCATACAAGAATATACAAAAGATCAATTTTGGCCAAAAGTTGACTTTGGTCAACAATTGACTTTTTTGTCAACATTGACCAAAGTCAACACATCCTTTTAAAGATCCTATTTTAATTCAATCTTCATACATACATTCATTTTAAGATCATCTCATGCATAAGCATATCATTCATAAAAGAAAATTTAAAAAAAAAACAACTTTGACAAAAGGTTGACTTTGGTCAACAATTGACTTTTTAGTCAACTTTGACCAAAGTCAACACACTTTTCCAAATACCTAACTACATTCGTTCCTTCCATCCATTACATATAAATATGGCTTTTCAAAATCCAAAGAAAAGAATGATTGAATTTTGATTCAATTTGAATTATAACCCTTTTCTTGCATTACAGGTTAAGCATAAATTCATGTTTTACATACACACATTACATTGCAAAACCTTGACCTAAAGCTACCTAAGACCCATGCTATTTCTGAATCAAAGTGGCAGTCACATCCCTCCATCCTCCATGTTCCTTGCATGACATTCAATTCCATGTTCAAGACATTACAAGCAAGCATTAAAACTTCCTCACATTGCCATAATAAAATAACTTGCATCATGCTTCAAGCCTCATCCCCACAACATCAAACCTACAACAAGCTTCAAGTAGTCATGACATAAAGCATGGCATCACAAGGCACTGCAACAAACCATCAATCCACCAATATGCAACAAATGACATCAAGCTTAGCAACATGGCAAGCTGCATAAAATTGCACTTTAACTTGCAAACCATGTGAAGCAAACCATCATAATTCATCTTTCAACAGTCATGCACCATCGCAATTCAACCTACAGTTCATACTAGACATCCACAACCATGATTAGTCCTGCAATGTATACAACCAAAACAACAGACCTGCATCATTTCAAACAGCAACAAATGCAGTAAATCATCTACACCAGGTCTGCAACATTCCATGACCTACCAATCCAAACTACAACACACCAGTCTATCACTTGCCTTGTAGTTCACATCAGGCCAATACAACATTCCTTACAGCAAATGCAACCAATCTGCAGCTTCCATAAAAACAACAAGAGTGACCTGCATCAACTTCAAACAAGTATCATCAACCATTATAATTCACCCTGCACAAAAACCTGCAACATGTTCAACAGGTCAATCAATAAGCAAGTTACCCGCATCAACCACAACTTGACACAACCTACACTGCATACCTGAATCACCATGTTTGCTCTACATTAGCCAACAACTAAAACCTGCACTCTAACAGATGGCATCAATACCAAATCCTACCTTGCAACCAAATGCATCATTCAACATCAAAACCAATCAGTCAATATTATCAAACACAAAGCAATCAAATTCCAAGGCAATGCATAAATCAAACCACATCAGTTCAAAACAAATGTAAAACCCACAATTCACTTATTTATTTTTTCACTGAGGTAAAAAGTGAAAAGTGCATAACAGTCCAAAAAGCCAAAACGAGCAAAACATTCAGGTACAAGGTTGCAGAAACTTTTCAGAATTAAACACATTTTGGAATAAGCATCAACTAGCAACAGATAAACATTTCCAATTCCATTCCTCTTTGCCATCTACTGATTCTAAACCATAAACCTTTCAATATAATAGGAGAATAACACTCAGAGTTGGGGTAGCTAGCCACCATAAAACCTTAAGAGCCACGAGTACCATAAGAACCTGAAGTCTCTCATCCTCCCAGTGACTTTGAAAAATTCACTCAAATCCCCTCAAACACTTTCATTCTCCAAACACTCACACACAAAATTTTCAAACTCGGAAGGAGAAGAGTAAGATTCACAAACAAGTTTTAAGAAAAGAACTAAACTGAATCATTTTTTTCGTCCTTACTCCGGTCATCTTCTCCGGCGAGGTAGAACCCAAACTCCGTGTTTAGCCACGTTTCACATGCCACTATGTAGAGCTAACCACAGGGAATCAAATCCCTCTAGTTAGAGGCTTTAATTCCCCCACACCGTCATTTAATTTTTGTTGAGAGACCTAGGGTTTTCAAACTTTCTCCCTTCAATTTGAGTTGTAGATATTGTTTCTGTTGTTTCGATTTGTAGATTCATACTCCTGGGATGAAAGTGATTCTTTTTGTTATTTGGATTTGATGGGTTAAACTTTGTCGTTGTCGGTAATGAGCTCCAGTGTAGAGGAGCGGGAAAGCATGTTTAAAAATTTGAACCGAGGAGGGAGACTATAAGGTTTGATTCAAACTCTCTTTCTCACTTGGCCCTTGGTTTGGTCCTGTCTTCGTTGAGCCTTGCCCTATTTTTCTTTTCATACCACTGAACTTCTGCTTGCACCCCCTACATTGCTGAACAAAAATTGGGCTTCATCCTATGGGCCCTGGCGCCTTTTACTTGGGTGCATGCCCTATTTACTAATTTCACCCCTCCCTTTGTTTATTATTTATATTTATTTCCCTTATTTGTTTTCTTTTATATTTTTGCTTAACACCTTTTTTGTCAACCTTTGATTTTATTTGTCTTTAACTATTTTTTACTTAATGTAATTATTTTATTATTATTATTTCTTATATTTATTTTTGACCATTTTGCCCTTGGTTATTGATTATTGGTTGATGACAATCTAAAAAAATCATTGATGATTGATCCAAAGGTTGATTAAACCTCCAATACTTCAAACATGTTAATGAATGATCAATGGATCATTCTTGACACTTTGAGATGTTGATAGGTTTCCCTTAGTTGATCATTTTTTAATCTCTTAGTGTTTAGATGAGATCTTTAGTTGCTTGAGCAGTTGCCTTTTCCATTTTTCATCTGTGATGCATTGTTTCAAGAGACTAACTTTGTGTTAGACCTCTAACAATCTTAGCACATATATTATTATTGACCGACCTCATATAGGTGTGGCTTCTATATAAATCCACTTACGATTACTTAACATAGTGCTAAAGTGTCTCGACTCGATTAAATATTTCATTTTGATCATTAACCACTAAACATTTGAAAATCGATGTGTAAATTTTATCTGATCTGATTTTAATTTATGATTACTTGGGTGATGAAATCTTCCACACTTTAAATCATTGATAGATGGACGTTTCAGTCGATTCAATCTTCTTTGATTCAAACATGTTGATAAATGATCAATGGAATGTTTTTGACACTTTGAATCAAAGATAGATTATCCCTTAATGTGCCATATTTTGAGTCCTTTGACTTGTGGGTAGATGATCCCTAAGTGATTACCTTGTGCAACTTAATCTCTGACCACTAAGTTTTGTCACTAACCATTGATTTGTTGACCTAATCTTATGTTGTCATTTATTTGTTATAATTTATTTTCCTGTTATTTATTTTTAAGTACTTAATCCTCATATCCATCATCATTGTATCTTTTCCATTGTACCTTTATCTTATTGTCATTGTATAATAAAAAAGAACAAAAATATGATAAAATCAAAATACCAAAAAGATACATTCATTTGTGGCCCACTGTTGAACTTAGAGGACTCATTAGGACCCTTGCACCTTATATCACGATTCTTGACATTTTTCTCTGACTTGGAACTTCATCTGTGAATTGCAATCTTTTACTGTAAGAATGACGTTCATGACACTACCCTAGAGAGACATGTTCTTAAGCCCATTATCTACTTGTTAGCATAGGTCACCTTGCACACACAAGGATTTCTCTTGGGCTACCTTACAATGAGACCCTTTATTTCTCGCATTTATTTCCTTGTAAATATCCATGTATCTCACAATTTCAAAACTAATAAGCAATAAACCTTTATCCAACGTCAAACGGCATTTTCTTAACCAAATTCAAAATACAATAAAAATATGATTAAAATTATGCGTCACGAGCCTTAAGTGGTGGAGAATGAGTAAGAATGGAGCTTTCCTATCCTTACTCTGAATATTTTGGACACAAGACACCTGTCTTGTTTGTCTGAAACATTCACCTCTGCCCATAGTCTTTAGTGCAATTCTAATAAAAAAAAAATCTCTTTTCAAAAACCATAAAACAAACATCAACTCATCAAACCATATTTTTTCTCCTTAGGGCATCACTCTGAAAACCCTTTTTCAAGGTAAAAACAACCAACAAACAAATATTTCTACTCCTAACTATGGAGCTATGATTCTTCATTTCACGATGATGATACATAGGCATAAGGGTCCCAATCCTTGGCGAGCACAATAATAAAAAACCCAATCATTTACCCTTTTTTTATGAATGTAAGTAAGCATTAAGATAGATAAACACCCACACACGTAGACAACTTATATGGTTCCTATTGAGTATGATGGATGTAAGGGGTACTAATACCTTCCCCTTGTATAACCAACTTCCGAACCCTAATTTGATTGCGAGACCAATCTTTTTTTTTCTTTAGAGGGTTTTATCGATTATTTTCCCTTTCCTCTTTTTTATGGAATAAATAAAATCCAGTGGCAACTCTTCTGTGCGCTTTTCATTAAAGCATATCAGTCAGTCAGTTTTTGCGTAGCGACAGGGTACTATAGATAATTGATCAAATTTTCAAAAATTGTGAGAAAATAAGAAGTAGAAAAAGACACTTTTGTAAAGAAAAAAAAGAAAATAAAAAGAATGTAAGCATAATAAGGACCAAAGATCTATAGTACCATCAAGAATGAACAAAGGGATATGCTGATAGAAGGAGAACTAGGCACCTAACTCCAAAGGTTTAAATCTACTATCCCAAAAATATAATACCTAAACATAAGCCAAGTTACAACCTAAAAAATACTCAAATGTGTGTGTTTTGATTTCTTTTATGATTTATATTAGAACATGATCAAGCTAAGCATAAACGATTTTGTATGTTGATTGAGAGATGACCTTATCCATTGATTGAGTCAAAGTGAGATGAGAGATAGGTTGAGTACTCGTCAAAGTTTAAGGACATTTTACAAATTTACCGGATAGAAGCTGGAAGCTAGACTGATGATCGAGTAAAAAGAAAAAAATTATTTGGTGATGTTCGTTTGTTATTGTGCGACTTTTTTTCTGTTGAAATGTGCAGTTACAGGCAAGTTACTTGAGGACAAGCAACAATTTAAGTTTGGGGTTATGATGGTAGTCTGTCATTGCATGAATTTAGTCAAAGAGTTGGATCAAAACAAGTGAAAGATGAGCTAAAATGAAGAAGAAATACCAAAAATTGAGGGAAAATGGCTAAGTGTGAAGAAATTTGACTTAGTGAAAATTCAGGTGAAAAGGGAGAAAAAGTGTGCAACCACTGGAATAATCACGCGCAACATCGCACGTGCGATAGTGACATAAAGGTTGCATCACGCGATGCAGGTCATCACGCGCATGATGACTTCTTTTTTTGGGCTTTTTTTTGACGTGTCTGATCCATTATGAGCTCTTTTTAAGGGGAAATGTTGAACTTTTGCAAGTGTTACAAAAATTGGCACTACAAGTATGATTTTCACAGCATCAAGGGTGATTTGAAGAGAATTTGAAGCCATTGGAGGCCAATCCTTAAAGGTAAATCACATGTTATTCTTCTTTATTCATTTGGTATTGTAATATGAATTATGAGTGGCTAAACTCCTATAGGTTAGGTTGTGTGTGATGAACCTTTCCCAATATTTTTGGGTAATATGTTGATTTGACTTTGTATCATTTGATCTATAATCCTATTTAGTTGCTTATTGTTCTTAATGCTTTTTATGTGATATACTCTTTTAAATCAATTTTGGGCATATAAGGAATACTGACCATTAGTCTATGTGTTGAACCTATGATAATTGTTGTACTTACACTGATTAAATATGAATAAGAGACCTCGAGTAGTGGCATAGGGAATTAACATTATGTACATCGCCTAATCCTGCTTACGTTGGTGGACTAGGGATAAGAAACTCCGAGTAATGATTAATAAGTTATTTCGCAAGGGATTGGTTGTAGCGACTTTGTTAATTCTTCGTGGGATTATGTTGGAAAATATTTTATTTCCGGTTTTATTATTTCCTTTAATACTACTCTTATTTTTCTTTATTTTCCTTTATTCTCCGTTAAGTGTAATTGATCAGTCACCATTTATGCTATGTATTTTGTCACTTATCCGACAAGAATCCAAGTAATTTGTATTATTTTGTTTTAATTAATGTTTTATTGAGTCTATTTCTTTCACAGATAACTTATTTTACTATTTCATCATTATTTACTGTCATTTCTATTTTTTGTCGCATTTTACACTTTGGGTGTGTGCATTTTCTGCGTTTCAGGTCCAAGTAGAAGATCCAAAAGACTCAGTGCGAGAAAGTGGAGAAATCCGATGTTTCGGGAAGGAAATGGCCAAGCTACAGGAGGCCTACCACGGCCATCCGTGTCACCTGACACGGGCCGTGGCAGGATGATAGCCTTACAAGAATTCAAGAAAATGGAAAATCAGTGGTGCGACACGGGCCGTGTCATGTTGCCTGAGCTTGAAAAAAGGAATTGGAAAATCAATGGTGCAACACGGTCACTCATGTCAGCTGACACAACCACCCATGTCAGCTGACACGACTGTGTTGGCTCAGGCGCTGATTCTTTTTGCTCTTTTATTTTTTTTCTTCAAGTATTGAGCTGAAATGGTGTTTTGGGGATTTCCAACCAGGGCCAATGGATTTTCACTATTTATAAGAGTTTTTACGAGCAATGAAGGAACGGGGGGAGAGAACAATAATTGATACGATTCAGAATTAGGGAAATCAAGGTTTGGGGAGAAATGTGATCTTTCATGAGCGGAAGCAATTGAAGATCAAAGTTCATCTGAATATTTGTAATGTCTCTGTTTTATATTTTGATTTACTTGAATATTATGAGTATCTAAACCCCCCAATGTTAGGGGGTGTCCCTGATTTGGAATCTATAATGACTTTGAGTTTACATTTGCAATAACAATATTGTTTTTCAGAATTACCATAATATTTTGATGTGTTTAATGTTTTCTCTTTCAGAACAATTGAGATTGCTGTATGATTATCAATTAGGATGGACCACCATTGGTAATGCTTTCATAAGATTATTCTGCAATAGATATCACCTAGGACTATGGATACCCTGTATGAACCAGATTATTCTCGATATATTAAGGCTTAATTTCACCGATAATTTTCTATGGACATAGAGATTAGGGTTGAACGATTAAAGGTTTTCTCACCAAGGCCTTGGGAGAAAATACCCTTGAGAACTGGTAGTAATTAATTGATATTTGTTGATGCAATAGTGACTCGGAGTTGTTACAGGGATAAATTACACACCTTCCCTGGCATGTTCCTTTACCTTGAAAACCCTTGTTACAACATTATTTATTTTATTTGCCATTATTTTTATAAATTTGAATCTAAAACCCCCAACACTAGTTTTTGTTTAATTGAACGATTATTCGAACTCGATATTAATACGCAATCCTTGAGATCGATATTCGGGAAATTTCTCCTTTATGACTACAAGAGGCAAAATAGTACACTTGCTATTTTTTCGATTATTTTTCTTTATTTTCCTTTATTCTCCATTAAGTGTAATAATTGTATCTCCATTATATAAACCAACCTATGGCTGAGGAATAATACACAAAAACTTTTACCTATTTTTTTCCCAATATGGTATCAAGAGCACTGGGTTAGGGGTTACTGTAAGGCTGAGGAATAATACACAACAACTTTTATTCAACCCGCTTTCTTACCCGACCCACTTCACATACCCGTTTAGACTCATGTGGCGAATAATAACAATAATGGCCTTCCCTAGCACAGGCCTAGACCAAATCCAACCATGGCGAACAACCGCAACCTGAGTCGAAAGGTGGCCGCGGAAACGGCGGTGGCCACATAAACGATGGTGTAGTACCTCAAATTTGCACCTCCCATTTGTATATACATTTCATTTTTAGGTCATTAACATCACATTAACATTGCATTGTCATTGCATAGTCCATTGCATCTCATCAGTCAAGACTGGTCAGGAGGTTCAACTGTGCAAGGCAACAAGAGCATTTTCCATGAGATCAAAGCCCTAGAGTGGTTCCATTGAGCTCACATGACCCAAAGATCACTTTGAAGCAATTTGGCCAAGTGTTGAAGGCTCAGAACTCATCAGTGCATGTGCAAATCATATGAGGCCCACAAAAGTCAACAGAAGTCAACAGTGGATTTGGAGGTGGGAAGTGATTAGAGATGATTCATTCATGTTCAAACAAGTCTCATTTGGCATTTCAAACATCAACATTGAAGAATTTAAAGTCAGATCAAGACTTTCCAAAAATAGCAAGTGACTTGTATTTTGAACTTTCCAAAAATGGAAAGGTTTTGGACCAACTTCAACTCAAGATTACATCATCAAGAAAGCTTCAAATGAGTTTTTGTCCAACATTAAAGTTGAAGATCTTTCTCTCCCATTTCCAAAAAGTCCAAGATCATGGATTTCTCATGTGTGGTTGAGGAGATATGGTCCAATCATGGCAAAGTGTGTTTGAAAATTCAAATGGACTTAACTTTTTAACCAAAGCTCCAAAATGAGTGGTTCTTTTTGCATTTTGATCCTTATAACATGTATTTTCCAAGCATACCATTATTTGACATGAATTTCATTTGCATGGCCTTTGGTTTATTCATGAAGTTTTTGGAAGAAAATTGCATAACATCTTTTTGATTGATCATGAGCATATAAAACCAATCCAAAACCTTGCATGAACTCATTTTAAGTGGATTTGGGCCTTGAAAGAGCACTGTTCACGTGCATGGGGGGTGCATGAAGTGAAAATCTCATTTTTGCACAAACACCTTCCAACTTACTAATCACAATTGCATTTGGTCTAAGCAAGTCTTAAACATGATTAGCATGGAGTATATATACTTAACCCTAACTGTTTTGATCATTAGCAACATTTTAGATCTAGAATCACAAAAATCTCAAAAAGTTTCTCTCAAACTTTTTCCAAATTTCTTCAAACAAAA
The DNA here is from genome assembly GCF_024323335.1 of Lathyrus oleraceus. Lineage (NCBI taxonomy): Eukaryota > Viridiplantae > Streptophyta > Magnoliopsida > Fabales > Fabaceae > Lathyrus > Lathyrus oleraceus. The sequence continues at coordinate 286,376,993 of NC_066585.1, forward strand.
GCACTTTCTATTGGTTGATTCATGTTCAGGAGGTATTGTTGAGTAGAATTGGACGTGGATTCAGAGAAAATCGTGGCATATTGAGCTAGGTTCAAAGTGTGAAGCATCCATGGCAGTTGAAGATTAAGCTGGTTTCGTGCATCCTTGAGCTTCAATTTCATCATCATCCACTTCACTAAGCATATTGGAAGAGTTCTGGAGCATCATAAGCCTTGAAGCAAGCTGAATCCAGTTCTGTTCATCAAGAGGTCAGTTTTTCGACCTCTTTAATTCTCAAATTCATTATGCTAATTGTGTAGTTCGTTGATTGGTGATAATTCTGGTACAAATTTGGAGTGATTTGGCGCATTATTCACAAAGATATGTTCAATTGAAGTTTTGATGTTAATCTTTCTTTTCTTCGATTTGGCTTGGATATGTTGTTTTTGCATGATTTGTTTGTGAATCCTTGATGTATGTGTGATGATGAACCGATTGCTATGCTCATTTTTCATTTCTGGAACATTTTGTTGAGATCTGGAAAATCCAGATGAAGATCTTCATGATCTTCATGAGCACCATGCATTTCTAGATTGCCTAGGATTTTGCTACGGATTTAGCTAGGAAACTCATGCATTTTGCTACGAAATCTGGAATTTCCCAGCGCTTAGGGCTTGTGCCAAAACGTGGTCGTTTTGTTGAGCGCGCCAATTTTGAAAACGCGCCAGGTTCGATTCCTGGCTGGAGCAAATTTTCAAATGCAATGCCATTTTCTCAATTTCCCTCCTATTTCATACATTGGCTCTATTTCCATTTTTAAATTTTTTCCTCAACTTCAAAAAATCATTTAAAATTGAAAAATAATCCAATTGATCTCCAATTTTTTGCAATGTGTTCCTTATCTTGTCTAGTTTTTTATGATTATTGAAATGCAAGTTGTGCCTGATTAAAAAATGGATTTGTCCTAGGGTGATTGAACATATGTCCATTTGTGCTATTTCCTTATTCATTTGATCATAAAATGCTTGTTTCTTATCCAATGCTTCTGAAATTTTGTGTGTGATTTCTAGACATGTGGAGTGATATTTTGGCTTTGGTTTGAGATTTTTCCCATGCTCCCATTCTGTTTTATGCTCATGCTAACTTGGTGTGACAATTTGTGTCACACATGTGCTTGTTTGAATTATGCTATGTGATTGCCATGCCTAATGATGTCCAATGCCTCTGATTTTTTGTGTGATGATCATGTTATATGTCCTGTTTACTCATGAATTTTTCCAAGATTATTCGAGTCATTTTTGATTTGATGTGCATTTGTTTCTTCTGATGTCTCAATGTGATCATCATTTACATACCTTGCCATGTTTTGCTCATGAAATGAATATGATTAACGATTTTGATGTGGGACTTTTTGAGATTTGTTCCTGATTGAATGAAGATGATTCATGTTAAATTTCAAGTTCTATTTTGAATGTTTGACCCTCTTTTGACCCTAGGCTTTGACCTAGTGGTTTGGACTCACTGTTTGGATTGTGGATTTCAGGTTCAGATGCACATTGCCATGATTGGAGTGGCTCATTCTTTTGAGTTTGATTAATTGGTTAATGTTGGCTAACATTGTGTTGTTTTGTAGGTTTTGAGAACAAATCCTCTTGTGCTTGTGCCTTGCTCATTGTTGCCTGATTTCTTTGTCTGTTTACTATTGCTTGATGACTGTTGTTTAGTTGTCTGTACAGTTGAACTAATTGGTTTAGATTTTCCACAGGTACCTAAGTTGCTTAGAGTTCATTTGAACTTGCTTTTGCTTTGCTTGGTTGCTTAACCACTGAGGTATAATTCTTCTGACTTCATGTAGTCTGGAAGACCTGTCCTGTTATGTGGGCAGGCACCTGTCTGGAGTCCTCCTTAAGAGGCAATGCTTGTGAATGTTTAATTTTGTGCCAAGCAGGTAAAAACCTCTTTAGAGGCAATTGGCAGATAAAAGGGATGTGCAATCCATCCCCTGCTATTCTGTTGTGTCATTCACTTTGCTCACATACCATGTGTTGATGCATTGTGAATAAGAAACCAAGATCATGTTGTGTCAGTCATCTGTGGAGAAGAGTTCCTACATTCTGAACTCCCACACTTTCTATTTGAGTCAAGCTCTCCCAGGCCAGGGATAAGAGTTGTAAGGTCTTACCCTCACTTCCCATTTCATCTGCTTCACCCTAACTCTCAATGTTAGGGTTAAGAGCTAACCACACCCCATTCCAGTTGGCTTGCTTTTGCAGCCTAGCCTTGTATGAGCCCAATTGTTTGCATATAGTGTGTGTGCTTGATTTATTGTGCTTGTATGTGTTTGACTGTGCTGTTTAGGATAGCTTGCTCCCTGTGCAAGTTAGATAGAAACCTCAACCTAGGACCATTGTGGATCACATGATAACTATTAGGCTCAAGTCAGGCTCCCTTCTAGTTTGTCACTTCCCAGTCTCTGGTTAGGTTAGAAGTTCTTTCCCTGCGTAGGGGAACTACGTCGCCCTGATCCTCATACCAGATGAGGTACGTAGGCAGGAGATAAGCTGATCTCTCCGGGCGCCCTTTTCCTTTTTCAACCCCTTTGTGTGGAGTCTGACGTAAGTCCAGCGATTGGCAGTCGGTTTCCTGTGTCTTGTTTGCTTGTTGGAGTCTGACGTAAGTCCAGCGATTGGCAGTTGGTTTCCTGTGCGTGTGTGTTTGTTGGTTCGGAGTCTGACGTAAGTCCAGCGATTGGCAGTCGGTTTCCTGTGTGGGTTTTGTTTGGCGTGCGTTAGCCGAGCTACGAGTGCTCTGATTCTTCTCCGGCCAGAGAAGATACGTATGCATAGGATGCGACATCCTAGCGAGCACGTTCCGCTTTCCCCCCGAACTACGTCGACTCTGATGTTTGTGTCTAACAGGCTACGTAGGCCCAGGATGCGATATCCTGCCGAGTCCCGTTTCTTCCATCTTTCATCTGTATTTGTTTCCAGCGTGTGTGCAGTTTGTGAGCAGTTTCTAGCAACCTTTCTTCTATTTTTTTGTGCGTGGATCCCGTCGAGTACGATGGATGCGTAGGGGTGCTAATACCTTCCCTTCGCATAACCGACTCCCGATCCCATCTTTCCCTGGTCACGAGGCCATGTCTTTCCCAGGTTTACTTCGAGCGTTTCCTTTCCCTCTTTGGGATAAATAACGCACGGTGGCGACTCTGTTGTTTCGTTTTCCCGCCGGTTTTTTGCGTAATGCGACAGATGGTAGTCGCGGAAACAGCGTACGCGAGGAATCATCGATGGTCACAAACAGTGGCAGTAATAACGACAATAATGGAAACAAGAACAACATTGTTTTTGGTGACAGTTATTCCAACATAGGCGGAAACGATCAAGATGGTTCTTCATACTCCCTCAAGGTAAATATTCCTAAAATGAATGGGAATAAATTTAATGAATGGGCTCAAACTATTTAGTTGGTATTGGATAGCAAAGGGAAACTTGGTTTCTTAACAAGAGCAGAAGCTGAACTGGAAATAGAAGACTCTCGTTACAAACAATGGAAGTCTGAAAACTCCTTGATTATTGTGTGGCTGGTAAGCTCTATTGAAACTGGAATAGGTAAGCCTTACATGTTTTTACCTTCTGCAAAGGATGTGTGGGAAGCTATTAAGGAAACATACTCTGATATTCAAAACTCCTCCCAAATTTTTGGTTTAAAATCAAAGTCATGGCATGCGAAACAAGGTGACATGAGTGTAACTTCTTATTACAATAAGATGTTGAAACTATGTCAATAGTTAGATCTCTGTTATGATGACAACTGGAGGTGCATAAAAGACATTGTTTTGTTTCTCAAGAGGCAACAAAATGATTGTGTATTCATTAGGCTTAATAAAGACCTTGATAAGGTAAGAGGTAGAGTTTTAGGAAAAACACCATTTCCAACTCTTCGTGAAACTTTTGCAGAAATAAGAAGAGAGGAGGCACGATAAGGAATTATGATGGGCAAAACACCACGAAGCTCTGAATCTGAAGGCTCAACTCTGGCTACTATGAACCTTGACAAGGGAAAAAGGTCAGACAAAGTTCCTTAGTATGATCACTGCAAGTTCAAATGGCATACACGTGAAACTTGTTGGAAGCTCAAAGGCAAACCTCCTAACTGGAAGAAGAAAGGTGGTCATGCATTTCAGGCTAGTAATTCTGATAAAGGGCAACAATCCCCTCCAACTCATCTTCCATTCGCTACAAAATAACTAGACAGATTGTACAAACTCCTCGAGTCTCCAACCCCTTCTTGCTCTATAGAAACAAAAGGTAATTTTGCATTTCTTAGTGTCAGTCTCAGCCATACTTGGATAGTAGATTCATGTGCCTCTGATCACATGACATGTGAATATACTTTATTCTTTTCATATAGTCCATGTGCATGTAATAAAAAAAATAAAAATTGCAGATGTCTCTTTTTCAGCCATTGCAAGTAAAAGGTCAGTTGTGTTGTCTCCAATGTTAACTCTTAAAAATGTCCTTCATGTTCCAAACTTATCATGCAATTTAATGGCCACAGTAAATTAGCCCAAGATATAAATTGTCAAACTATTTTTTTCCGATCTTACTATGTCTTTCAGGATTTGAGCTCGGGGAAGATGATTGGCAGTGCTAAGGAGAGTGGAGTACTCTACTACATTGATATTGGATATGCATCACAACTACCTCCAAAAATAACAAGTTTATGCTTTGAGTCTTTTTTTATTTTGAATAATAAAGATGACAACATTATGGTATGGAATTTAAGATTAGGTCATCCTAGTTTTCGTTACTTAAAACACTTGTTTCCTAAGTTATTTCACAATAAGAACTTTTCTTAGTTTAAATGTGAAGCATGTGAGTTTGCAAAACATCATCGTTCTCAATTTTCAATACAACCTTATAAACCACCAAAATCGTTTTATATTATTCACAGTGGTGTTTAGGGCCCTAAACATACAAGTACACTCTCTCTCTCAAAAAATGGTTTATCACATTTATAGATGACCATACAAGAGTATGTTGGATGTACTTGTTAAAGGGGAAATCAAGTGTTTGTCAGGCTGTAAATGATTTTTTCAATGGTGCAGAGCCAATTTCAAACAAGTATCCAAGTCTTTAGAAGTGATAATGACAAAGAATATTTTAACATTATCCTGGATGATTTTTTTCTAAAAAATGGGAGTGTACATCAAAGTTCATGTCCAAATACTCCTCAACAAAATGGAGTTGCCGAAAGGAAAAATAGACATTTACTAGAGATTGCTAGAGCTCTACTTTTTTTGAATAAAGTACCAAATTATTTATGGGGTGGAGCTGTTTTAACAACTGCGTATTTAATTAACGAATGCCCTCCAAAATTCTCAATTAATTAATATCTTCAAATAATGTTTTCTTAGTACTCGTGTTTTAACTGATTTGACTTTAAAAAGTTCTGGTTGCACAACCTTTGTTCATGAACATAAAAATGTTGGAAAACTTGAGCCACATGCTATAAAAATTGTCTTTGTTGGATACTCCCCAACCCAAAAAGGATATAAATGTTTTGATCCAAAAAATAAGAAAATGTTTGTCATTATGGATGTTACATTCTTTCAAAATAAACCTTTTTTTTATGACACGCATCTTAAAGGAGGGGGGGGAGATAAACGAAGACTCGTTTCAAATTAAAGATATGAGTTTTTTAAATAACTTATCTTTGCCAGTATCACAAAATTATGAGACTTTTACACTTGCACCAACAAAAAATGGCCATGATTCTTTATCTGATCCAACTCCTGTTATGAGTAAGGAACCTTGTGAATCTGATCCTACATTTTCTCTTATAGGAAATAATGAGAATCCAGAAAACGATGATAATGATGATCTAATTGAAATGCCACAAAATAATGAGTCACTTAAAAAAAACATATTTGAATTAGGAAACATGACTTGGAAAGGAATGGTTTTTATGAAAAAGCACCATACAGGAAGAGACGAGTCCACATCTCAACACTGTCATGAATCTGAACCGGGGAATGATCAATCTCCTAACAAAAGGAAAGGTAAGTCTATCTCTGTTTCTGAGAGTCATATTTTGTATCTTAATATATATGATCTTGTTGCCATTAGAAAACCTATCATATCTTGCACTAACCACCCCATGTCCAATTTTATATCATATACATATTTGTCTTCATTTATGTCCGCCTTCACCTCAACATTGTCTAGTGTAGAAATTCCAAAAAGTGTATAGGTTGCTCTAAAAATTTCGAAGTGGAGGGAAGTTGTACTTGAGGAGATGAAAGCCCTCGAAAAGAACAAAACTTAGAGTGGTACATCACTACCTAATTGCAAGAAGGGAGTTGGATGCAAATGGGTGTTTACTGTGAAGTATAATTCAGATGGGTCAATTGAAAGGTACAATGATCGCTTGGTAGCTAAAGGCTTTACTCAGACCTATGGTATAAATTACTCAAAGATATTTTCTCTTGTTGCAAAATTGAACACTGTCAAAATTCTTTTATCTCTTGCTGCTATCCTGGATTGGCCCCTACATTAGTTAGATGTTAAGAATGCCTTCCTTAATGGCAACCTTGAAGAAATATATATAGACATTCCTTCTAAATAAGTCTTTATATGAATTAAAGCAGTCCCATAGAGCTTGGTTTGAAAAATTCACCCAGTCCATGAAGAAACAAGGGTACATCCAAGGACAGGCTGACCACACCTTGTTCACAAAGTTCCCCCATGATGGAAAAGTTGTTACCCTGATTGTTTATGTTGATGATATTATCCTTAATGGAGATGATACAATGGAAATGGCAAGAGTAAAAGATAAATTGGCAGTAGACTTTGAAATAAAGGACTTGGGATTCATGGGATATTTTTCTAGGTATGGAGGTTGGTTAGTTAAATAATTGTATTATGGTTTCACAGCAAAAATACGTTCTAGACTTGTTATAAGAAACATGAATGGTTGGATGTCATCCACCAAATACCCTTATGGATCCTAATGCTAAATGTTGGGTATAAGGTAATATTCATATTAATACTAGAAGATATCAGATATTGGTTGGGAAACTGATTTATTTTTCACACACCCGACCTGATATTGCTTTCTCAGTTAGTGTAGTGAGACAGTTTATGCATTCTCCTTTTGAGGAACATCTTGAGGAAGTCTTTAGGATACTGAGATATTTGAAGGGAAATCCTGGAAAAGGATTGTTTTTTAAGAAGACTAGTGAAACAAATGTGTCTATCTTCACCAATGATGATTGGGCAGGTTTAATCACAAATAAAAGATCAACCTCTGGATATTGTATCTATGTTTGGGGTAATCTTGTGACATGGAGAAGTAAGAAACAAGGATTTGTAGAAATGAGTAGTTCAAAATCCGAGTTTAGAGCTATGTCTCAAGGTATTTGTGAAGGATTATGGATCCTTAGAGTCCCAGAAGAACTTAAGATGAAAATTGAGCTTCCATTGAAATTGTACTCTAACAGTAAAATTGCTATTAGCATAACTCAAAATCTAGTTCAACATGACATAACCAAGCATATAGAGATTGATCGACACTTCATAAAGGAGAAGTTATATGTTGGAATCATATGTCTACCCTTCATGACTTCAAGTCAGCAAACTGTAGATATCCTGACCAAAAGTTTGGCAAGACCTACTTTTGAGCATTTGATAAACAAGATGGGCATAATAGATATCTATGCACCAACTTAATGGGGGGGGGGGGGGTGTTGGAAAATATTTTATTTCCGGTTTTATTATTTCCTTTAATACTATTTTTATTTTTCTTTATTCTCCATTAAGTATAATAATTATATCTTCACTATATAAACCAGCCTAAGGCTGAGGAATAATACACAACAACTTTTACCTATTTTTTCAAATAGATTATAATGATAAGATTATTCATGTAAGACATAAAACATCAACAATATAGAAATAGGGGATTCAATACATAACCTGACCGCTTTCGTAATTTTTTTAAGCACTTATTTACTTTTCGCATTGCAAACTCGAAAATCCTCTTTTTAATATTTTCTATACATTGCACACTTTTTGCCTTGTTAAAAAGAAGTCCTTATGGATTTGATATTTTATTACTATGACACTATCAATACACTTGCCGAGAACTCATCATATTCTGAATGGTATTATTTAGACTTAGAGAGAATTAGAGGACAAGTTTCTAGAGTGATATTACTCGAACACTGAGTTTGTGGAAAGAAAAGTTGCAATTACCAGTTTTGAGCAGAAAGATGTTGAATCGTTCTCTGATACATGGGAAAGATTCAAGTTGTTACTCCACAAGTGCCCAAATCATAATATGATTACAATGGAGAAATTTACAAACTTTATCGATTGATTAAAGGTTCAAACAAGAATGACTATCGACGCCTCAGCTGGAGGTACCTTAAGGGAAAAGACAAATGAAGAGCTGAAAATGTTAATCAATAATATATATCAGAATGAGTATCACTCAAGTGAAGAATTGGTGAAACCAAAAGGTATTCATGCAGTTGACTCTCATACATCATTATTAGCTCAAATGGAGACATTGTCTAAACATTTATCCGCATCCCAAATAACAAAAGCAAATGTTATTCAGATTTAAACACTTAAGTGTGATTTTTGTGAGGAAGAACATGTAAATGGTAATTGTACAATAGAGGTTGAGAGCATGGAGGTTTAGATGCCAATTTTCATAAGAATAATCCTTATTCCAACACCTACAATTCTAGTTGGAAAGATCATCTGAACTTCAAGTGGAGCAACAATCAGACTTTGAGAGCTAACCAAGGTGTTTAACCAGCTCCTCAAGCGCCTCCATGTAAACCATCACCTCTTGAAGATACATTGTCAAACTTTATGAAGGTTACTCATGCAAGCTTTAAGCAAGCAAATCTCAAGATAACATGGTTAAGACTCAACAAAAGTTAACACAAAATCATATCCTAATGAATAAGAATGCCGAAGCATCCATTAAGAATTTAGAGATGCAAATTGGTCAATTGTCTTGAGAATGGAAGCCCAAGCTAGTTCAAATGGGGGATTTATAGGTAACACTGTAGATAACCCGAAAAATGAAACATGCAAAGCCATCGAGTAGAGAAATAAATTAATGTCGTCTAAACCAATAGTTGGTGTGGGAAAGAAAGAATCTAGTCACGTTGAGCAAGAGAGTGGAAAAGAATTGGTATTTGAGAAGGATGTTGAAAAAAGTTTCAAGGGGTAAAAGTGAGAATAATAATGATGATAGAGGATACACCCTTGACCAATTCATTGATAAAAATTCACCCTTTAGAAGGACCAAAAAATGGATCTTGACTGAGCCCAACCCTGAGCCACCCGATTAAATCAAACTACTTTATCTGATTCTGAAGAAGATACCTAAAAGGAGAAGGAAGTGAGTCATTTTAAATTTTTTATGGAGATGTTGAACAAGATACATGTCAATATTCCATTTTGTGAAACTCTCAAATAAATGTCTTTTTATGCTAAGTTAATGAAAGATCTCTTATCACAAAATCAGAAGTTAAAGCATGGTGAAAACATATCTTTAAATAAAGAGTGTGTATCAATCATCCAGGGGAAGCTTCCATCAAACTCACTGATCCAGGTAGGTTTACTATTCCTTTTTCCATCGGTTCACTAACTATTGGTCGCGCCTTATGTGATTTAGGAGCTAACATTAACATGATGTCGTTATCCATGATGAGAAAGCTAAAGTGTGGTGAACCAAAGCCAAAGCAGATGACCTTAACACTAGTTGATCGTTCAATTACATATCCGCATAGAGTTCTTGAAGATGTCCTTGTTAGAGTTGATGCACTATTGTTTCTAGCTGATTTTGTAATTCTTGACATGCCTGAAGATTCTGGAACACCATTATTGTTGGAAAGACCATTTTTAGCAACAAATAAAGCTCTAATTGACATAGCATTAGAAGAATTGATGCTAAGATTTAACGAATAGAAAATTGTCTTCAACGTGTTTAAAGCAATAAAGCACCACAAGGAAAATCCTCATTGTTACCAGGTAAACATGGTGAACGAAAAACTGGAAAAGCCAGATGGAAAGAAAATAGTAAAGAAAGGATTTCAGGTGGGACATGAGGTAGCATTGTATAAATCTCATTGTAAAGGTTTTCTAAGTAAATGGAAGTTTAGAAGTTTTGGTCATTTTATTGTGAATAAAGTTTTTGTAGGTGGTGCAGTAGAATTAACTGATCCAGAAGATGTGCACACCTTTTTTGTGAAAGGAAATAAATTGAATACTTATGGAGGAAGTAAAAATGCATAAGAGAAGGTTCTTATAGCCTTAGACAAAAGAATCAAGCTAGTGACCTTAAAGAAGCGCTTAATAGGGTAAACCCATCAGAGTTTGAATTTCACTTTTCAGTTTTAGTTCCATTTTTTACTATGATCCAAAGAAGAGTACTATCCAGAACTTAAGAAAGCTATTCCATTTATACGTTTCTTTTCTTGAAATTAATAAACTTGTTTGCTTATGTTGTTTCTTTTAGTTTTAATTTGTTACGTTACCAGTACCAATATGAAAAAGAAAATAAAAAATCACCAGAAAAAGAATGAACAAAAGAGATCAACATTGAATTTTTCGTGCAGATTGGAAGTTGATGAAGAAAAGGGAAACCAAATACTTATACTCAATCTCTAGATGCCTTAGCTAGTAAGGTTTGCGTAAAATATTTCCACTATTTACTTTTCCTTCTTATGAGAGTATATGTACATGATAGTCATTTTCTAGAATTTGCATAGTTGCTAATTTGAATCTATTGATATGATAAATACACACTGAGGCAGTTTGTTGTGAAAACTCTGAGCCTTTTAAGCTACCATGTTTCAATATGATAATATTCATTGTTTAACCACTTTGATCCTAAACTATTCTTTTGGTGACATGTTCCTTGTTATATAGCCATTTGACTTGAAAGATAAATTATTTCCGCCCACTTTGGAGTAGATAGAAATAATTGTTTTACTTGTCTGATGCAAAAGAATAAGTTTGGGGTTGCTCTTGGAAATTAGCAACTAATAAGCTTGGGGTTGGGGTACTAGATAAATGAGTCAAAAATAAAAAATTATGAAAAAAGGACCAACAATATACATTCCCTAGTACTGAGTGAATAAGAAAATAGTGATATGAAAGGAAGTAGATAACATCGGGGCAACTGAGTACCTAACTCCAAAGGTTTAAGCCTACTATCCTAAATTATCATACCCTGACATAAGCCACACTACAACCTTAAAAAGACCTCAAAAATTTGTGTTTAAATATGATTTTGATTGATTCAATTAGAAACTTTACAAATTCACTGTTAAATGCTTTTGTATGTCGATCGAGTGATTACCCTGTCAAATTGAGTTCATATATGTGAGATGAGAGACAAGTTAAGTACTTATATATTCTGAAGAACTTTTTCGAATTGATTGGATTGAAGAAGGAAATCGAAATGTTGATCATAAAAATGAAGGATGACATTCATTGGTAAGGGTAAGCATTTCAATTATGATGAAATGTTCAATGTGCATATAGGTTACTTAAGAACAGTCAACATATTAAGTTTGGGGTTGTGATGACAATCGTCATTACGTTATTTTTATGAGAAAATTCAAATGAAATCGGAATATTAATGAGAAAAAGCCATGCAAAAGTGTGAAGAATTTAGCAAAAATCTATCACAAGGAAGAAATAAAGACTTAGTGAAAATATTGAAGAAAAAATGAAGAAAACAGAGCTTTGGTCTTTGGAGTTCTCGTGCGTGCCACGATACTTCTCCATCGCACCATGATGTGACATAAATGAGTATCTGTGTAAGTTTATTGTTTTAGTTGTTTCTATTTTAAGGTTCTTTTACTTGCTTCATCACTTATTTCCTTTTATTTTAAGGTTCTTTTACTTGCTTCATCACTTATTTCCTTTTCTTCTTGTTTGCAGAAAATATGTCATCCATTTTAGTTATTGAGATAAAATCTCGCTTGACCAAGAAGAAACTTGAGCATAATGAAAAATGGATTGAAAGTCCAAAATGCCATATGGGGGCCTCATCACTAAATGCAACAAAATGGGAGCTAAAGGAAACACCATTGTTGATACGTGACCCCTTAAAACCATGAAGCTTGAGAGGTTTGGAGGGAGTTCTTCTTCGGCTCCTAATCAAAAGGACATGGTCACCGCCAACCTTGAAGATAAGGAGGAAGAGGGCAAGCATCGTACAGGGTTGCCCATCCGAGTTAAGGTGCCCAAAAACTTTTAGTCATCATTGTGGAACGAGCAACTTGATACACCAAAATACACAAGCACTCGACTCCTCTTTCACAAAGACTTTCTCAATGAATTTAAGGATGCTAGACGGATATGAACTAAAAGCCTATCCAATATGGTGGAAAACCACCAGTTGAGGGGCCTAATGATGAAGTGACTAATCTTTGAGGCTTATTCCCAGAAGAACAAGTTTTTGGATGATCTACAAGCTTATTTGGCCACCATAAAGGGGACGTTGACTCAAGAGTAGAAGTCGGTAAAAAAATCTGACTAAGGAGTGCAATGGGATGAAACATTCAGAGGTGAAGCTCAAGAAGCCCTAAAGAAAGAGAATGATGCTACATTGTACTTTGAAGAGATGTAATAAGAGCGGCGTAGTTGGCACAACCTTAATTGTATTCACACAAATATTTAAAAACCTTGATATAGGTCTAGCTCATCGGATGCAGTTGTGAAAGGGATATTAATAAATGATTAAACAAGTTGACCTCAAAAACATTGAAGGGAAAACGAAATCGTATTAAAAATAATAATCATTCATGAAGGGGAACGACATGCATGTCGTCTTTGCTTCAATTCCTCTTGTCTTTTTCAGGAAGAATCACCCCCATCTTCAGAAGGTCCCATTGATGTGAAGGCCCACAGATGCAATATCCAGTGTCTCTTGATCCACCACACAAATTAGTTATCCTTAATGGCCTTCTGAACTTTAGGTTGGATGTCCTCATTTATAAGAAATCATGTTAACACATGAAAGAAGTAAATACAACTGGCAAGTTCAAGGTTAGATCTAGTGTTCCAGCTAAAATGTGCGCAACATAAGCCATTGAACCAACGATAATCCTGTGCATCAAACTCCATGACCTTTTCCCTCAGAAATCCTATAAAAGATAACAAGATTGAAACAAGGGAAGATTTGGGCATTACCTTAAAAGTAGCAAATTTGAGAGCTTATGCATTGAAAAACAGAGCACAGACTAGTCGAGGATGAAAACCTATGCAAGAAAGTTATAAATAATGAAAGAAATCATATACGAAGAAGAAGAGTTATCTAAACCCACAAGGGGAGAAAATGGGAAGATTGGTAGTCTATGAACATCTTATATGCATTTCAAAGTTTGTGAACATTGCGATCTATCACATTGGAAGGTGTAAGTCACACCATCAACATTCACTATCTCACCTATATTTGTTCATAGTAGTTAAGTATCCCAGGACAAAAAGGACATAATTATTGTCAAACATAGGGACACACGTCAAAGCCTCCTAGTAAAACGTCGTTGATCAAGGGATAAATATTTAATGCACATAAGAGGTAAAAATGTAAAAGACGAAGGCATCACTCTTCACCTGCTTCTGCCAGCATCCGGCCTAAAAATGTAAAAGACGAAGTCATTGCTCTACAACGCAAGATTAGGGATTGAGGCAACTGTTTTGGCCATTCGTGAAACCCATAGTAAAAAGACCCAATAACGAAACTCCAGAAGAGAAGTACACATAACAGGTAAATCTTCGCTTGGCTAGAAGTAAATAATACCACACACCAACGCATCAATCATTGTGCAATTCATTCAGACGACTATTCACACCTCACGTCACATCACACATGAGTGGTTTCAACTGCTCCTAGTATATAAGAATAAAACACGTCATTTCAAATATTCAACCCCACTGTCACTTTCACATTAGTTCATTATCTAAGCGACTTGGGCGTCGAAACTTACTCTACCGATTCAAAATTTATTACAGTGTTTCATCGAACATTTTAGTCCCATAATAAAAAAATCAAAATTTTTTCAAACAAATTTATTATACACATATTAGACTTAACAAAGTAAATTTTGTTTTAAAATAAATATTATTCTCGGTTTTCAATGTATAAATGATTATGTTTTGAGAAGTTTTTTTTTATACAATTTTTTAAAAAAAAATTCCAAAAATACCCCCTTTTTCAAAAAAATTACAAAAATGGGCATTTTTGGCCCTAATTTGCACTTGGGCGCCACCCTAGTTGGTGCCTACCCTTAAGGGGCAGGGCAAGTCGCCACTAGGAGTGGCGCCTACCCTTAAATCTTTTTTTTTTTAATTTATTAATTTATATTTATTATAAATTATATTAATTTATATTAATACATATATATAAATAATATTATTTACAAGATATATATATATATATATATATATATATATATATATATATATATATATATATATATATATATATATATATATATATATATATATATATATATATAAATTTAATTTATAAGTAATTAATATTATTTATAAATTTTTGGAAAAAAAATTAATTTATATACGTGTAAATAAATAATAGTTTGTATATATTTGTAAATTAATTTATATACGTGTAAATAAATAATAGTTTGTATATATATTGATTTAATTTATAAGTAATTAATATTATTTTCCTAGATCTTTTTAGGGTTAAGTACATTGGTGTACAACCTAGATCTAATTAGGGTTAAGTACATTTGTGTACAACCTAGATCTTTTCCTATAAATAAAGTGTTATTTCCTTGCATTTTCTTCACCAATATTTCCTATCACTTTCTCTAACAAGTTGAGTTCATGGCATCCCCCAGACCGTCGTCATGGCAGCGAACATCATCAAGGCGCCCGGATCCTGAACCAGTAATCTTAAAAAGGGACGGGCATGTTATTTTCTCGCCTATGAAACCCCCAATGGAGATGAAATTTTGGAACATCCGTTCGTTGGACCAACTAAAAAGGTCCTTGATGTCTTGGTTAGAGGGAGATTACGAACCTGGTGAAGTCATCAGAAGGATTCAGAGGCTTAGAAGAAGTATCTCATTTGAAACTGGAGAAACGGTATGTTCGTGGGTTGAAGTTGAAAGCGACATTGATTGCATCCAAATGATGCATGGATCAGACGACATAGTGTTGACTGTTGTAATTTCCTAGATATTAATGGTTGTTTGTGTTGTTGTTGTTGTATTTGTTATTGTTCTAGTACTTGTTCTTGTTTTAGTACCTGTTTTAGTAATTGGTGTTGTAATGTTAGATGTTTGTGTTTGTTGTTCCAGTGTCATCTTCTATTTGGAATGAAAAGTAAACTTTATTGATAAATAGCATTGGTACACATAGTTATGAGTATGAAAACTATGTTGTGGAACTAGATCCACGATATGGACATTTGTTCTTATTATGCCCTAGTTGTCTACATATGCTACACTTCCTCTGCATTTTCTCTGTGACGTCCATTTCAGTTCTAATGCGCCTGCTATTTGGGCGACCACTTTTATTCCGCCGCATTGATTCGTTGTGCCAAACAATTTCTCCGTCATACTCTGACAAATATGCCTCCAATGCTACCACCGGAAAGGGATTGTCGTATACATTTAGCAATGTTGCAACTTTGTAGATGGGAGACACTAGCGATAATGCATCGAATGGCTGTGTGAACACGCAGCAATAACATGGGAACAAGGCATACGATAGGCCTGGAATTGACCACAGTCGCACCAACAGTCTGCTAGTAGGACCCTATACTCTTGTCTGGGAAGCCCCTGGTTGTGGTCAATTGTTTCCTTGACACTAAAAGTGTGGCCATGGCGGTCGAATTCCGTAACCCGATGGCTTCTGGCTTTGCAGATTCCTGCCTCATAAACTTCATGCAGGCATCACTATATACTTGACTCGTCTGTAACACTTCATGCCAGCGCTTGCCTCTTGTTACGAACAACGTAGCCATCCGAAAATAGGTCGCACTCACCAAAGCGGTTACCGGGAGGTTACGTATGCCCTTAAAGACGCCGTTCATTGATTCCACAAGATTTGTTGTCATGTGGCCCCACCTCACCCCCATCGTCGTATGACCTAGTCCACTTTGCTCTGTCGATATTATCGATCCACCTCCCTGCATCAGAATTTGCCAACACTATTTCCTGGCGGTAGTATTGGAATCCAGGTTGGTTTAATGCATAACCCGCGTTTATCAAATTTTGCTTCAAGAAATTATCTTTGAACTCCCGCATAAAATTTTGAGCAATATGCCTGATGCAGTAGACATGCGTAGACGGGGGGTCATGCCAACCATTTGCTGGATTATTGTATGCACTGTCGATAGAAGCGTGCCTGTCAGAAATCACACAGATGCCAGCTTGTGGAGTCACGTGCGTTCGGAGATTCTTAAGGAAGAAACTCCAAGCAGCAGCCGTTTCTCCTTCAACCAATGCAAATGCTATTGGGAAAATATTTGAATTTCCATCTTGTGCGACCGCCATCAGTAACGATCCTTTGTATTTCCCATACAGCCAAGTTCCATCGACTTGAATAAGTGGCTTGCAGAATGTGAAACCGATGATGCAGGGACGGAATGCCCAGAAAAGTCTATGGAATATTCCATTACCTTCTAGACGAGTTCCGTCAGGGGATTGTGCCGGCAAGGTCTCCATTATAGAAACCGTCCCAGGTGAATACAAATGTAGTGCAGCCAGGTAGCGCAGAAGTTGTTTGTATGATTCCTCCCAATTACCGTATACCAGTTCAATTGCCTTGGTTTTCGCTAATCAAGTCTTTCTGTACGACGGTGTATATTTGAAAACAGCCACACAATGGGAGATAATAGTTTTGACCTTGAGTGACGGGTCAGCCTCAACAAGAGGTATTATGGAATGGCAAATCATATCATGGCTAAGTTTGCGATGATCCTGTGCCATGTTTGTGTTGACGCAAGTGCGAGCTTGAGAAACGGACCCTATCACCCACGCATTATGTTTCTTCTTGTATGATGCCATCAACCTATACCCACACTCCGGATTTTTGCATAAAATAACGTATCTTTCCGGATTTGATTTGTTAACATCGTAGTCAACACAGTTTTTCAAGTGCCAGTTTTTTATTGCTAATAGACACTTTTCCTTGGTCCGAAATTGGTCACCCTTCTTTAACTCCTCATCAGACCTCATATATGGGTTGTAGAACATATCTGATGAGGGCTCATCGTCGCCCAAGTTAAGGGTTGTGAAGTGCACAGGTGGTGAGTAGCGTTGCACTGTAGGTATTTGGACTTGGTCTTCGTCTTCGGAATCACGGTTCACCAAGTCATCAACCACGTCTTCTGCATCATCAACCACATCGTCTTCAACGTGGTGTTCAACATTTTGTTCGTCATCATCCACAGGATCAATAACCTGTGACTGCATATTCTGAGTTGGTTGAAATTGTTCCAACACAATGTACAACACTATATATTCGTAACCAGAATACTCATGGTTACGAAACATGTATTGTGCCTCCATGTCATTTTGAATCAATGACTTATAAAATCTGACTGAGTTAACCACCACCACCATTTTACCAACAACAACCACCACCACCTTATTACCAACAACAACCACCACCACCGTATTACCAACAACAACCACCACAACACATGTCCACCCTCCAACCAAATCAACACTACATACCACAAACTCAACCCCAATACCATGAAGATTACCAACACCAACCTCAACATTCCCACCACCATCAACAGTCCCAACACCTACCACAATATCAATCCCCCCACATCCACCAATCCTAACACTTCCATCACGACAATGTCCCGAGCTCTTCCAGTCCTCCACCTAGCCCCGACACGGGTATACAAGAGGATTACCAACAAGACTACTACACACCACAACAAACATTGTTCTTTGGCCAACCCGATTCAATCCTAAACTACCAAAGACCACATTTCGAGGGCGCACCCAACAGTAGTCAGTTTGTCCCACCGAGACAAAGCTTTGAGGACGCAGAGGGCACCCGTCTTTCCTACAGCATTGAAGGGACTTCGACCTAACCACAACGGCAAACGACAAGGGGACGCGTTAGGACTAGGGGTGGTAATAGGGAAGCACCACCACCACGTGAACCGTCTAGACGAGTAGTTAGACCTCCCCGTGCGGATCGTACCAGGGACCGCATCATATGTGATAAATCCCAAATTAATAATGCATTTTAATCATATCTTTATAATATTTGTCTTGTGTATTATTTTAATAAAAATATTTTGTGTTTATTATCTTTATATCTTTATCTTTAAAGATATTGTGTATCATATCTTTTATATATATATATATATATATATATATATTAATTTACATGTATATAAATATTTATTTACACGTATATAAATTAATTTTTTTTCCAAAAATTTATAAATAATATTAATTACTTATAAATTAAATTAATATATATAAATTAATATATATATATATATATATATATATATATATATATATATCTTGTAAATAATATTATTTATATATATGTATTAATATAAATTAATATAATTTATAATAAACATAAATTAATAAATTAAAAAAAACAAAAAAAACAAATTAAAAAAAACATATTAAAAATAAAAATAAAAAAAAGAAAGAAAAGATTTAAGGGTAGGCGCCACTCTTAGTGGCGACTTGCCCTACCCCTTAAGGGTAGGCGCCAACTAGGGTGGCGCCCAAGTACAAATTAGGGCAAAAAATACCAATTTTTATAATTTTTTTGAAAAATGGGATATTTTTGATATTTTTTTTTTAAAATTATATATTTAAAAAAAAACTTCAATGTTTTGATATCTTTTATTTAATACTCTTTTTTTTAAGACATCTTTCAACACATTAATAATGCTATTAATTTAATAAGACAAGTGTTTTGACAACTTTATTATTATTCCTAACGTGTGAGCGAAAATTTTAAAGAGTATTTATTTTAAAACTAAAGGAATACTTTAATAATGGAAGGAGTATCTTATTTTAATGTGGTCAACCAAATAGTTAACCCGTTCCTTATTGGCTGCTTCCTTTTCCTTTTTCCAAGAAATAAAGAAAAACATTTTTCAAAAAAAGAGAAAATTAAAAAGAACCAACCAAACGCCGGCTCTTCCCTTCATCACCACCGCCACGTGTCGGTCAACGCTAGTAGCTTTTCCGTCTTTAACCGGCAATTATATTATTATTAAAATATAAAATAGTAAATATTTAAAATTATAACGAAGGAATGAGGCGTGCTATGAAAAGTGATGAGTAGTAACAGGTGATATCAGAGCTCAACAGAGTGCAGTGTCGGAATAAAACCTTCCATCATTTTCTCGTGATTCACCAACTCAACATTCTCTTCTTTTTATTCACTCACCTTCCACTCTTACCTCACGCGTCATTTCTCATACCACTTTCCACGCGCTATTCTCTGTTCTTCTTAGGGTTTTTCTCAATTCATCTCTCAGCGTTACTTTCCTCTCACATTCATCATCCTTGCATGCTACACTACAATGTCCTCCTCCGTCGATCGTTTCGCTCTTCCATGTCAGTTCCCTCTCTGTTCTCTCTCGTTTCATTCTTCATTTTTGCTTTGTGGTTTGGTTTATCATTGTGCGGTTTTGGTTTTCGTAGGTTTTGAGGGTTTTTCTGGTAGTGATGAGAAAAGAGAAAGGAGATCTGATTTTGAGAACTCTGAGGACGAGAGAAGGACTAGAATGGGGTCGCTTAAGAAGAAAGCTCTTCACGCTTCTTCTAAGCTTAAACATTCTCTTAAGAAGAAAGGTGGCAGGACGAAAAGCGATGGCAGAGTTAGTTCTGTTTCCATTGAGGATATTCGTGATGTCGAAGAGCTTCAAGCTGTTGATGCGTTTCGCCAGTCGTTGATCCTCGATGAATTGCTTCCTCAAAAGCATGATGATTATCATATGATGTTAAGGTATGCTTGATTGGTGCTATTTACTTTGATGAAATTTTAATAGATGTACTCTTTTAATTGATTTATGTATTTTTTTTTGTGCAGATTTCTTAAAGCGAGGAAGTTTGATATTGAAAAAGCTAAGCATATGTGGGCTGATATGCTACAATGGAGGAAGGATTTTGGTGCGGATACGATCATGGAGGTAAATTATGTAACACAAGATTGACCTTTGAGATGAACTTATTTGAATTTATCTACTGACATAAGTTTTCTGCCGCTGTTTGGGTGACTTTATCAAGTTCTCCAAGAGAACTTATAAAAACAACTTGGAGTATATATAAAAAGAAATTTAAATTTATTTTATCTTTTGTTATAAAAATAGCTTATGTAAGCTTATCCGTATGCACTTGTAGTATAAGCTGCAAATAAGCTGTTTATCCAACTAGGCCCTAATTGATGTTCTTATTCATACCATTGCTTCATATGTGTTTGAAATGTCTTGTTTTCATCAGGAATTTGAGTTCAAAGAAATAAATGAAGTAGTCAAGTATTATCCACATGGTCATCATGGTGTTGATAAGGAGGGAAGGCCTGTTTACATTGAAAGACTTGGAAAAGTGGATCCAAACAAACTTATGCAAGTTACAACTATGGATAGATATGTCAAGTACCACGTAAGGGAGTTTGAGAAATCTTTTGCAATAAAGTTTCCTGCTTGCACTATTGCTTCTAAGAGGCACATAGATTCAAGCACTACAATCTTAGATGTTCAAGGCGTGGTACGTTGCTATTAGTTGTTCCACATTGCATTGTCTGTGAGTTTATGTATCGTGCACAAATGTTAATGTTATACTGGTGTCTTTAGGGCCTTAAGAACTTTTCAAAAGCTGCCCGCGAACTCATTACGCGGTTACAAAAGATTGACGGTGACAATTATCCGGAGGTTAGCAATCTCAGTTCCTCTGTTTTTTTTTATGTCCATTGTTCTGATTTTGATGGTCTAGTTGTAAGAAATTTTAAAGATGAACATATACTAAGGTCTCAATCTCAATGATTAATGACTTTTGTTCTCTTTTATGAATGATACAGACTCTATGCCAAATGTTTATCATAAATGCTGGCCCTGGGTTTAGGATGCTGTGGAGCAGTGTCAAATCTTTTCTTGATCCCAAAACAACTTCGAAGATTCATGTATGTAGAATTGCTATATTTTAGCTGTCTAAGATTCATATTTGTGATTTTTTTGATGGGTTAAGGCTGGTGGTTTGGCTTGATGTCTCTTTGGAATCATTATTTAGGTTCTTGGGAACAAATACCAAAGCAAATTGCTTGAAGTAATCAATGCAAGGTACATAACGAGTGTCTTACACATTTCTATTTCTCTGTATGTTTTAGAATTTTTGTCCTTTCTTTTCTATTGACCTTTTATATCAATGCAGTGTATTATAGTTTTCACTCATCAATATTAAAAACCAATTCACATTATCCTTTAAATAGCCTAATTTTTGTGATCTTAATAAAGCGAGTTGCCAGAATTTTTGGGAGGTAGCTGCACATGTTTAGATCAGGGAGGTTGCCTCAGATCCGATAAAGGCCCCTGGAATAACCCTGAAATTAAGAAGGTTAGGCTATGTGCCGTAGTACTTGCCTTCTGATTGTTCATCTGGTGATATACTAAATCAAATAATTGTATGCGGACATTTTGTAGATGATTCTAAGTGGTGAAGCTAAGCGGCCAAGGCAAGTGGTAAAAGTTTTAAACAGTGAGGGAAAGGTTATTGCATATGCTAAGCCACGAGGCCCAATGGTAATTTGTTGTCCGATTTCCATTATTTGCTTGAACTGAGTGAAGCCTGTTTTGATTCCTTTGCGTCTTCAGTGTCCTTTTCTTATGATTTGATAGATATTGTAGGTAAAAGGCAGTGATACATCCACAGCGGAATCGGGGTCTGAAGCTGAAGACATAGCTTCTCCAAAAGCGATGAAAAGTTACTCAAACCTAAGGTTGACTCCTGTTCGTGAGGAAGTAAGTGTAGACCTTGTCTTTTGTTAACTCACTGTTTTCTTAAATGGGACGATTTTAATTGATTGCAACTTTTTTGGGCATTCCTCCACTTCATCAGTTTTAATGGCTTAATTTTATCAAATCACTTTGCACCTATTATTCTGTGAGTTTAATGTCTATTTAATTTAATGGCACAATATTTAAAGGTATCACAAAGGTGATCAAATTTTAATGTAATGCTTGACAAGTAGCCAGAGTCTAATCCCAAAACATGAGTTATTTACATTTTGTGTTGTCTTTCAGTCAAAGGTAGTTGGAAAGTCAAGCTATGCTGTTAGTGGTAACTTAGCTGGGTATGATGAGTACATTCCAATGGTAGACAAAGCTGTTGATGCTGTCTGGAAGAAACAAGCATCGCTCCAGACGTTACCTAGTAGAAAAGGTTAGCAGCTTTAACTTATTATTTATCTTATATATACTCTTTCTAGCACTTATTCACCAAAAGTATCAAAATTGGAGTGCTGTATGTTGGGTTGTCATAAAACTCTATAGAAACTTATTATTCCCATAGTCTTTGGGGGACATTTGATGGATGTAAATGCATGAATGTCACTACCACAAGCTTCAGTCTATAATGTCAAGTGTAATAAAAGAATCTGTTCAATTAAATAATGAATTCGTGAGTCGTGACCAATCAATGTTAGATCAATATTAACAAATATTTTGATAGGTTTTATTGAAGACATAAACATGGTTTTCTTTATTGCTCATTCTATTGTCAATACACTGTGCAGTATACACTATTGCAACAAATAGGAATCCACTGCCTTGTCTAATATAGACTAATTTATATTTAGTTTTTAAAATTTGAGTTTTAATTTCAACTAACAAAATAGGGTAACTTATGGAAATCGTTTATCATATACCTGCTGTACTGAATTTATTGACTTTAAAAACAAACCTACCCAGCGCATGCAATTGAAATTTAAGTTCTTGGAGCAGTTGATCCTTGACATGAATTTTGTGCTTGTCAACGCTTTAAGCACAAAAGGCCTCTGTTTGAGCTCAGGGCTGATTTGGAATATAAACAAGTCCACCTACTCCTAAACACTTATGCTTTTGGCATAATTGGTGCCTTGCTTGTATCTTGATTTTAATTATTGATTTTGCTCTGGAAATGTTTCCATTACAGGAACCCCCCTTCCTGACACTCCAAAGCCACCAGAAAGTATTCAAGCTCGGATTTGGATAGCTCTCTCATTTTTCTTTTTGACTATGTTTACTTTCTTCCATTCACTTGCATGGCATGTCACCAAGAAACTTCCATCAGTATCATTCAATAAGAGTACTTCAGAGCTAACTCTTGATACCACAAACAAGTCCCCAACTCCATCAAATACAAAGACAAGTGCCTTATCCTCCATGATGAAAAGGTTAACTGAGCTCGAAGAGAAGGTTGACATGCTAAAGTCTAAGCCATCTGAGATGCCTTGGCAGAAAGCAGAATTACTAAATGCTGCTGTCTGCCGGGTGGATGGTTTGGAGGCAGAGCTAATTGCAACTAAAAAGGTAGGATGCTATATTTTTGTTCTACGTTATATTTTATAAGAAACTGCAGTCACGGTGAGTGGTTTGGATAGTACGGCATGAGGTTGTATGTTCATACCTTATTGTCTCCTCTATACTCCGAAAAACTTATAACATGCCTTGCACCCAGTAGCTAACTGCTCTATGAATATAAGCACATAAATTGAAAAGGAACCAATATTTTATTCTTTTTAATGTCTGATTTAAGTTACCATTAATATGAAGAAAATATTTCACAAAGCATGGAAGATATTTGTTTATAAGTTAAAAGACTAAATCAATGAAGAGAAAAATAAATGTTACGTTTGCTTGTTGATTATTTTCAGCCACCAAAGCTGGTTCATCTGACATGGTTGGTTAATGGATGAATGTTATGTTTGCTTATTATGTTAAAAAAGTTTTAGATTTTTTATTTCTGATTAGCCATTCGCTTCATGTTGAAATGTTCAAATTGATTGTTACAGTTGTGCTTATATTCTTTTATGTGTGCATAGCTTCTCATTGGTTCCTTACCTGAGTGATTCTCTTACATTTACACTTTCTGGACTGTGCAATAGGCTCTCTACGAAGCGTTAATGAGGCAAGAAGAGTTGCTTGCTTACATTGATAGTCAAGAAGAAGCTAAGTTGCGGCGGGTATGGCACATTTATTTAAAACACAATAAAAACCTTATGGACTTCTTTTCTTGCTCAAAATACTGATATTTCTATTCCTTTATTTTGCTTCATGTTAATCAGAAGAAGTCTTGCTGGTGAGTTTTGTTGATGCTTATAGAGCGACTCTGGAGGGGAGGGTGGTGATGTAAACCTTGAAAATTGATTTTAAATTTTGAGTAAACTCAATGAAGAATTGTTTCAAACTCGTGTATAGTTAGGAAGACTACTTTGATCAAAACAAGCTTTGACTATTTTTTTTCTTGACTACCTTTTTTGATTGTTTTTATTAGTTAGAAAAGCGATTTTCCTTATGATATCTCAACTTACTTTGAAGATCAGTCTAGTGAAAATGACCCTAAACTGGAATAAAGAGCAACAGAAATATTGAACTTATAAAAATAAATCTGCAAGTAATTTAAACTTGAAGAATATTAGTCTTCTATTTAGCATAAATAATAAAGAATTATCTGAATTTTTTTTAAAAACAGCATGTTTTCTTTATTGTAAATAAAGAAATTTGCGTAAATTTCAAAACTTTTAATAATAAAGAAAATATTTATCCCAAAAATTTAACAATTTTCACTACAAAATGACCTGCATGGGGTGTACACAGGTTGAGTTGGACTGAGTTTGTCATAATATGTTATCCAATCCATTTTTGGTTGGATTTTTCGTCCAATCTGCAATTTTATTATCAAAATCGACCTAAACTGATCCGTTATTTTATGAGTTGAGTTGGTTGAGTTTTGTGATTTCAAAGAAAAAATATTTTTTTAAGATTATTTTTGTCGATTAAAAAAAAATGTAACACAACTCAATACAATCATATTCATTTATAGTACTCAAATTCGATGAAGCACATCATATAATATCTAAAAATCATCAATGCAATATAACATTTGATAATAGTATAAAATTCAATTAGACATGTTATTTCCATAAAATACATAAGTTGATGTTTTTTTTTTAAATTATGATTATTAATGAGATATTAATTTTATGATTTTATTTAAAATAATAATAAAAATATAAGAAATTATTAAAGTCACGTCAATGAGTTGAGTCAACGGGTCAACGAGTTGCAAAACTCAAACCCGATATCCGAACCAAAATTATACGAATTATTATGTATTCTGGATTGAGTTGGGTATACCCATAAATGAATGAGTTTGAGTAATTTATCGGTTGGTTCAGTTTGGATCATCGGGTTCGTGAGTCAACTCGCACCCATGAACACCCATAGACCTGCAAATCTTCGAAAATTTCAAAATTTCTGATAGTTATAAAAATTGTTTTTCCTCAGAAATTTTAGAATTTTTGAAAAAATTAGAAATATTGTAAATTTAGTGAAATTTCCGGTAGTTATTAATTTTTTATTCTTTCCATTTTTTGCAGTGAAATACAGGGGCAGACACGACACTATTATATGTAGAGCGATAGATAGAGCGACATACTAGACTAGGGCTGCTGATACTGAGTCTTCCCAAATACGGGCTGAACGAGTGATTCCAACCAGTTCACCCCAGAAATGGTTGACTGAGCAGAGGCAGTTTCGTGCACTCCGTAGCACTTGACGCCGAGCAGTTAAATCAGTTTAGCATCTCAGAGATGTTCAGGTTCAAGATGTTCATAACCCATCTGTCAAGATAGATGTGACACATATTGCTGATGAGGTGGTTCTTGGTGATGTGGCAGAGGAGGTGGTCCAACCAGATGCCCCTGTTTCAGATGAGATGGTCCAGCCAGATGTCGTTGTTGTAAATGAGGTGGTCCAGCCAGATGTCGTTGTTGCTGATCCGATCTCATCTTCTACTCCTGACACAGAGGTTACAAATCCTTCGACCGAGCCGTCTATGTAGAAGGATTCTCGGGAGGACCCATTGACCGGTCGGTGGTTATCGAGTATGTTGACCATGTGGCATACCGACTATGACAAAGAGAGGTATATATATTTTATGTTTAACTTTAATTTATTTATCATAGTTCCATGAAAGCTAACTGCTATTTAAAAAAAAAAATTATTTGTTACATGACCGTCTTCCACTAAAGGT
The DNA here is from genome assembly GCF_024323335.1 of Lathyrus oleraceus. Classification (NCBI taxonomy): domain Eukaryota; kingdom Viridiplantae; phylum Streptophyta; class Magnoliopsida; order Fabales; family Fabaceae; genus Lathyrus; species Lathyrus oleraceus. The sequence goes on from NC_066585.1 coordinate 286,403,274, forward strand.
GACATCACACAGGTCGAAGTTGAAGAACTTCCTGAAGACTCTGATGCTTGAGCGGGTCAGGCGTACTCAAGCTTCTTGATTTTACTGGATGCTCACTTACCATGCTCAACGCTTCACATCTTACTGCTTTTGTTGAGCGATGACACAAGGAGACATCTTCATTTCATCTCCCGTTTGGGGAGATGACTATCACTCTGGATGATGTCTCCTCATTGTTCCATCTCCCCCATCATTGACAGATTCTAGACGACTCTTGTTATTAGCCTGTCGCTTGCATGTTTGACTATTGCGCGGGATTTGGGAGTTTCTGAGGAGGCTGTGTTGGAGGAGTTTGACTCTAAAAGGGGAGCTCACATTCATATGTCTTGACTTCGGGATAGGTACGATATGAGGATGCCGCTAGGGTGTACCTACTACATCTAGTAGCATGCACTCTCTTTATGGACAACTCAAGTGTTTATATCAATGCCAAGTATGCGTGGCTATTCAGTATCCTTGACGTTACTAGTTGGGCTTGGGGGTGTGCTACATTAACCATCATGTATATAATACTTGGAGTGGCGACAATATTTGAGAATAGACAACTTGGTGGTTATTTGAGTCTATTACATGTATACTTGAAATTATTATTTGATGTTGTTTTCTTATTTAATTGTTACGAATAAAATTTCTTAACTATTATTTGTTGTATCTGTGTTTTGATATCAGTGCTGGATATAGGAGCATTTCCCTATCATCTATGACAAGAGGGTGCAACATACCCTAGTGGGGCCCCCACGGGCGAGGAGATGGTGGGCCAGACAGTCACATCCCATTGGTATTGCTGAGTACAAGAGGAGGCTAGATGTGTTGGCTGTAGATGATGTCATCTGGACATTATACATTGATCATAGAGTCCATCGTGAGTTTGATGTCTCTTCTTCATATTCAGGTTATATGCGGTGGGAGACCATGGCCGCTAGACACTTGCTTGAGAGGTGTTTGCGATAGTATGGTTATGCTTAAAGCATCCCACAACCAGTTTTTGATATTCCATTTGTGGGAATTGACATGTGGTTTCAGAGTAAAATCATCAACTTTGGTCGTGCATTAGAGATCGCACAATTACGGTTCAACACACCTCGTAATGTGAGGGTGGTACTTGGAATGGTACCTCACTGTATCACGATCCCTCACAACATCCCACCTGTTGAGCATACAGATGATGTTGGGCCTTCCGATGTTGGGGTATTTGTCAATGACTTGTTGCCACCGCCGCCTCCTATAGCTGGTGCCGATGACTAGCAGTGCCTCCAGATGATTGCAGTTATTATGGATAACCTCATGAGTTTGGTAAACCCATATGGCGAGATTTATACTGAATTATCTCGTGATGCACACAAAGCCCATGAGGGACCTATTTAAACATTATTGTTATATTTATGTATTATTTTTATATTATTTGTATATTACATGTAACATTACTCAACCATCTTCATCATAACTTTTTATTTAGATAATATTTTTTATCTTCCGTTGATGCAACATGAGCAAAAATTAACATTTGACAATGGGTTACATAACTTAAGAAAACAATAATAAATAAGAAAACCTAGACACTACCAGATGATTTTGGGCGTTGCATCATCTTAACTATATCATCGGCAGACCTTGAAATCTTAGCATCTAACTCGATCTACCCCTTTGTTAACCTATGGTGAAATGATCTCCACATATCCTTTGTATCTTCATTGGCTTTCAACTCAATACGGTTGTATTTCAACCTTCCACCAATATCGATCCAATCTTCACGAAACTCGATCTTTCTCACCTTTCTATTTTCGGTATTAGACAATAATTCATTCAACTTCGATGTCAAGACAACGAGAGATGTGGTGCCATCCGGAAGCCGAAACTCTAAGGGAGGTGAAACTCTGTTGAAGTACACTTCTGCCTTAATAAAAAGTTGAGGAAGAATTATTTTGAGATGTTTTTATCAAACAACATGTGAACCCCCCCCCCCCCCCCCACCACCACCATATTTATACAAATTTGCATTTATTCTGGACCACACAAAACTGTCGGTGCAATCACAACCGTCCAAAACTGTCGGCAAAATCCTGAGCGTTTAAAATTTCAAACAAATAACACTACCGAAAATTTCACTTTGGTTAAAATTTATGGTATAAAATGGTACTTTTAGAATTTTTGGTAACATTTGTAAGTTCACGTATATTTCAGAAATTCCAGTATACCAGAAATTATAAATACACTACCAAAAATTTAGTTTGTACTGGAAATTTTGATTTTCCTATCGTAAACTTTGTACAAAAATTTATTTCAAAAATTTGTCAGGGGTAATTTTGAAATTATGAAACTATGGGAGGTGTCATGTTCAAGTGGGGGCTGGCAAGTTAAAACCTCCAAAGATTTAATGACATGCGTCAAAGCAATTCAAGTGGATAATCCATCTGATCCAGACCCAATAAAATCAAAGTCCAAAAGGAACCATATGCCTTGAGTCAAGCTGAAAGACTGTTATTTACAAGTGAGATTTTGGTAAGGTTCTAGAAGAATCATTAATGATGTAAGGAATAAGACCTTTATTCCATTCCACCAAATAATTACTTAGATTGTGGAATATGTTAGTAGTTTGTTGCATTTCTTAAGTGGTTATATAGCCAACTATAATTCCTTTGCGGAGATTATTAATAAAATTAATCATTCTCAATTCTTTTATCTCTAATTCTCTAGGAGGGAACCCAGTTCTTGAATTCTGATAGTCATTCTATAACAATGATGATTTCATTGATCCTTTCCTCACCATGACCGGATACCATTCCCGCCCACCCACCACTGAACGCATTGACGAGTTCTCTCACCAAGTTTCCACTGTACGCCTTTGATTAGAAGATTTTTTGCACCATATCGAGGAAAAACACACTCACGACTCCAAACCTGGATCGACGATGATGACACTTCACGACACCGTCTCAAGCTGGATATCCCCCGCTTTTATGGCTCAGACACACATGGTTCGATCTTCAAGATCAGCCAATTTTTCATATACCATGAGACCCATGATAAGGACCTTATCACCATTGTTTCTTTCTACCTCAATGGCCCAACGCTCTCTTGGTACCAATAGATGTACTGAAATAGTTTGATTATTTCTTTGCCACAATTCCTCCAAGCTCTAGAAACACGATTTGCGCCCACCACATACGACAACTAACATGGTAGTTTATTCAAACTCACCCAAACTTCCATAGTCTCTGCATACTTGGTCGAGTTTGAATTTCTAGAAAATCGGTTGGTAGGGCTCTCTCTTGTGGATATGTTGAGTTGCGTCATTTTGGGGCTCAAAATGGAGATTCGCAGGGAAGTGTTGGCAAGACAAGCATCGTCCATCTCACAAGCTGCTGGCCTTAACAGATTACAACTATAAGGGGAATTTATTTTTTATGGTTGCCTAAGATGACGACACCGTTATGGATCAAGAATTGGAAGAACTCGCCACTTCAGATCTCTCTTTGGTGATGAGGCACAACCACAAGCACCAAAGCAACCCAGTCTCCATGCTTTCTCCGGTCACTATGCTCCAGATACCTTTTGCGTGTCAGGTACCATTAACTTCATTTTGTTTCTATTCTTGTTGATGGGGGGGAGTATGCATAATTTTGTGCAACATCATGTGGCTTCATCATTGGGCATGAACCATAACCCAATTGATCCTCTCAGGGTTATGGTAGGTAGTGGACAAGAATTATTATGCTCTCAAGTTTGTTTGAAAACTCCCGTGTCCATTCAGGGTCATTCTTTCATGGTAGATTTGTATGTGTTGGGCTTAAGAGGTGGTGATGTTGTTTTGGGGGCCCAATGGCTAAAACAACTAGGGCCAATTTTAATGGATTACCAGAACTTAACTATGAAGTTCATGCATAATGATCAGTGTATCAAGTTTTCTGGGAATACCTACCTTTCTCCTTCCTGAACGTCCCTTCACCAGTTCCAACAGCTTATCAGAAGCAACTCCATTGCTCAGTTATTCTCACTTTGTTTCTAACCTCCTCCTTAGGACTCCCACCACCTCCACGCCCTCCATAACTCCACCACTTACTTAATAAATACACCCTACTTTTCTCTGAGCCCCCCCCCCCCCCCCCCAACTACCCTCTCCTCGCCTCACCGACCACCATATTCCACTCTAACTCAATGCCTCACAAATGAATGTTTGACCAGATTGGTACCCCCATTCAGAGAAACTAGAAACTGAAACCTAAATCATTAAAATGCTACAATCTGGTTAAGTTCAACCTAGAAAGATCCCATCATCTTCACTGATAACGAGAAAACACATAAGTATTTTGACTCGATTATCATGTATTTTAGTGTCATTTCTATATGTTTTTGGTAGTATTATGTTGATATTATCTTATTATTTCAAGAATAGGATAATCAGAGACTTGTGCAAGTAAAAACAATGAGAAAATAGCAAGAAAATCAAGTTTTTGAAGAGCTGACGCCCGTCAGCCAGGCTAAAAATGGAAAAAATAAGAGCTGATGGCCAAATCCAGTTTTTTCTCCCCACTTCCTCATAACCATCCTCTCACTTCCCTCATTTGTCTCCACCACTTTTCCCACTTCATAGTAGTTACCATTACGAAAATTGGGTCTATAAATAAGACTTTAGTATCTCGTTTTCATTATCCAAGTCTTTAGAGTTGTATTAGGAAGAAATAATCAGATTTGTAAATGAACTTATTTGCTCACTGTCATACCCTAATTTTTAACCTAAAATCCCACATGCCATTGGCATCCTTACACACAAACAAGTTCACATCTTGATCCTCCCCATATCACCTTTGGGTTTGCTTTTTGCAGGGATCACCAAACACCTCTTTGTTGGTGTTTTAACTTTGTGTTTATATGATTAATTGCTTATCTAACCATAGCAAAAATATGTTTTATTTTCCTTAAGTTTATTGTGCAAGGTAGGGCTTTTCAATCAAGAACATATCAAAGTTTTGTTGCTTACTTCTCAAGGAAAGTCAAAGGTTCATGTGTTTATTTCCATACCTTCTTCAATAAGTAACTCCAAGCTTTGAGCAATCTAATCAATAGACAATCAAGGAAACCTTATTTTGAGTTCATATTATCATCCATATGCTTTGAAATGAAAGGAAATTCCAAGTACACGAGCTTGTTCCAAGTGGTTTGACCAAAAGTCAACATTTGAAGTCAAAGTTCCAAGGATCACAACTCCTTGAATTCTCAATATTTTTGAATGCTTCCTTTTGCATATGAATCTTCTTAACATCCTCTACAAATTTTCTTTACATTAAAATATCCAATTATGCATGGAGGATCGTCAAAAGTTTGGAGACATTATAGGTTATTTGTGGACTTAGTGAAATTTGACCTATTTTCAAGTGACTTTTTCTCAACTTTCAAGATTCATAACTTCTTCAACTTTCAACATTTGAGGCTGATTCTTTTTTCACAATGTCATTTGTGATGTCTTACACAATTTTTCTTCAAGGATCAAAGTCAAATTATGCTTGAAAGTCCATGGAATTCATTGAGACACTATAGGTCATTTTTAGCCATGGAACACTTGAATTTTTCTAAGTTATATAACCGGTTTTTCATGCCAACTTCAACATGCCATAACTTTGTGCTCAAACATCCAAATGCAACCTTTCTTGGCACATTTTAATCTTTGTTATGATCTCAACACATTGCAAAAAGAATGGGATCAAAAATCCTCCTGAGTAGGATGACCATTGGGTTGAACATGGTGTCTTGGAACTGAAGAAATTACCATTTCCCGAAATTTGAATTTCACTAATCTCAATTCCAAGCCAAATTATCATGTGTTTTAGACCTAAACATATTTATCCAAGTTTCCATAAGTTAATTGACCTTTGAAACACATCATTTGGCTGTGTTTTGATGAGTTGTAAGTCACACTTTTCTCACATTCTGATCAAATTCATTTTGCACGAATTCAACATCATTCCACACGTATTTAGATCCAAACACATTCCCTATAAATAGAGGAAGCTACTGCATTCATTTCCAAGCTTTGGAGAGCCAAGAAATCCATGCTACAACTTAAGATTTTCCAAAAAAATTTAACTATCGTGTTTTGAGTTTCAACTTGTTTCAATCCAATTTCCTTATTCCATTAGCATCATCGGCATCCTCTGAAACTTTTGCAACACTTCCCAACCTCTGAGACCTTCTGAAGTGCTCTAACTAGATCGAGCTTCATCAACTTCTGATCACCATCTAGACGACGTAGTTCTGAGCATCATTTAAACTCAAACAAGTTACCCCAATGTAGTCATTCACTCTCTGATGCTTTCCCCTAACTTAGCTGGTGTTGATTGATCGTGTTCATCATTTAATTTTAATTTTTGTGGCTTTCTTGCTTCTGAAACTTCTATGAAATTATCTTTGCTCAGTTTAGATAAATAAATTTGGAGCATAAGGTTGAATTCAAGATGAGAAGAGGATCACGATGGTGGTGGTCTCATGTTCTGAATTTATAAAACAATGAAACTCCAGTGAGAGCTCACTAGAGAAGATGACCGGAGTGTTCCAGGTCGTCTGAGTTTGGCCATACACGTTGGACAAACGAAATGTTTTGATTGGATGGTTTTGAATTGGATCTCGTGTGTTGTTTATATCACATTCCACCGTGCATCCTAACATGACCCAAACGTCTATGCCATACCCATTGCTCCTCATTAGCAGACATTAATCATTTTAAGTTTTGATTCTTAAGATAAAAAGTATGATTTTATAAATGTTGTTCTTCCTCTTTCTGTTAAAAAGAACTATGCCATCTTTCTGGCTAGCATCCTTACAAGACTCTTGATTAAAAATGATATCATAACCATTGTCACTAAGCTGATTGATAGACAATAAGTTATGAATCAAACCATGGTCACCGTGAGTTGTAGAAGCAACTACTTGGACTTGTTTAAGGTCTTTGTACCTACTCTGAAGACTTTGGTACTTTTCCAGCATTTCAGAAAGACATGACTCTAAATCAGAATGAGATAGTTCAGAAAATACCTCTTCAAAATTTTAGACTGATTCTGATTCTGACAACATCTTGTCTCCTGGTTCTTCAGAACTTTCAAGATCAGATGTAGTTGCCATCAATGAAACATTGGCATGTTCCTCATCAGAATTTTCTTCTTCTGATTATGAGTCGTCCCATGTAGCCACAAGCCCCTTCTTGCCTTTAGAGAACTTTTTCTTAGGCCTTTTATCCTTCTTCAACTTAGGACACCCATTCTTGTAGTGGCCTGGCTTCTTGTACTCATAACAGACAACTTCTTTACCAGAACATTGCTTCTTTGGTATAGAAGAAGAATCAGAACAACCATCAATCCTTCTAGCTCCTCTGAACTTTCCTTACCCATTCTGCCCGTGCCTCTAGAGTCTGTTGACCCTCTTAAAAATCAAATATAGCTCATCATCATCTCCCGAGTCTTTATTAGAATCTTCTGATTCTTCCTCAGCTTTATAAGCCACTGTCTTCCCTGGATTGACTTTAAGGCATCAGATTTACCTCGCTTCTGAGGTTCATCTACCTCGATTTCTATCTCATGGCTTCTCAAATATCAAACAAGTTATTCAAGACTAATGTTGTTCAATTCCTTTGCGAACTTCAAGGCAGTTACCATAGGTCTCCATTTTTTGGGGAGACTTCTGATGATTTTCTTGACATGGTCAGCTGTAGAATACTCTTTGTCCAGAACCTTGAGTCTTGCGACAAGCATCTGAAATCTTGAGAACATAGTCTCAACGGTTTCATCGTCTTCCATTCTGAATTCCTCATGTTTCTGGATTAAGGCCAAAGCCTTTGTCTCATTAACTTAAGCATTCCCTTCACGAGTCATTCTCAAAGAACCAAATATAGATTTAGCATAATCTATGTTTGTTATCTTCCCATACTCAGTATAAGAGATATCATTAAGAAATATTGTTCTAGCCTTATGATGATTCTTGAAATCCTTCTTTTATTGATCTGTCATAACACTTCTTGCTATATTTTTTCCTTCAACATTTATTGGGTGAACGTAGCCATTGACTACAAGATCCCAGAGATAAACATCATATCCCAAAAATAAACTTTCGATTATGTCTTTCCAGTAATCAAACTTTTCACTATCAAAGATTAGTGGTTTAGCTTTGTAGTAATCTTTCTCGATGTTATTAATAATGTTAACAGCGTTAGCAGCGGCCATTATTTCTCACACATAAACTGGATCGGTACTAAACACGATGAAGTGTTGATAAAACTTTATAACAATCAGAACCGGAGCTCTGATGCCAATTGAAGGTGTGAAAACACAAGAAAATAGGGGTTTGAATTGGGCTTTAAAAACAAAATCTTTTTACCAACTCAAAAAGTCCACACAATCAAAAAAGCACAGAGAGAAAGACACAAGGATTTTTATCCTGGTTCACTTGAAATCAAAGCTATTCCAATCCACCCGCCAATGTGATTTTTCCTTATACACAAGGACTTAATCCACTATGATCAAACAGATTACAGAAAATCACAAAGAAAAACTTTCTTTTTCTTCTCAAGGATCTGATACAACTTAGTCTTCTTAAGGAAAAATCACAAAGAAAAATTTTCTTTGTCTTCTCAAGGATCCAACTATAACCTAGTCTCCTTAAGGAAATCAAACAAACAAGTTTAAATACAAATTTTTATGTTACAAGTTTCTTCTACACAAGAAGATTTTACACAAATGAAGTACAAACACTTAAAAAAAGTATGCATAAAGTTGAGAGCTTTTTCACGTAGAAAAAAATCTTGTAAACTGTTGCATTTTCCTCAAGTCTCCAAGTCCTACTTATATAGCATAAGAAAGGGACCGTTGTAGGGCAAAATAGAGATGTCAAAAGAGAAGTTGTCCACTATTGGATTAATGAGAGGAGTGATGCATAATACTGTCCTTCACCCATAATTTCAGTGACAAGAGTGATGTATAGTACTGCCCTTCGCCCACGATTCCAAGAGTGGAAGGAATATTTGATTTGTACTATGTACTATTTGATTACGTATACACTTTGATCCTATCTTCAAATTCATTGACTGCTGATGAAAAGTTGATGAAGCACGAAAGGAAGAAACACAAAGCTGAAATTAGAATCTTAAGAATCTTCAGTCAGAACCTTGACCACATCAGCGTCTGGCTTGAGATCTTCAGAGTCTTCAGTTAAGTAACAAAACTTCATAAGCTTGTCATTCTTCAGAAGCTTGATAATCAGAGTCACATCCGGAAGCAGAAGCATAGAGAACATTACAACAATAACATAACGTCTTTCCAGAACTTCTCAGAAGTGAATAAGCACAGAAGCAGAAAGAATATTGCAACAATAACATAACGTCTTTCAGAACTTCTTATGAGTGAATCATCGCAGAAGTAGAAAGAACATTGCACCAACAACATGGTGTCTTTCAGAATTTCTCATGAGTGATTCCATGCTGAAGCGGAATTCGGAACAAATGTTCATAAATTGATGATGTTGTATGTCATAAACTCAGAATCAGAAATGACTCTTAAAGCTACACAATAATAAACCATTAGGGTACCAAAATATTTCTCACACAAATATTATATTGTTATAATCAAAACTCAAAGGTATAGATACATAACCAAATCTTGTTCAAACAAATATTTTGAATTTTTTTATAAAGTTTCTTTCAACTATTTTAGTAGAAGCTCTGTAAATTATATTTTATTCTTATTAGTCACTTTTTCGTAAAGAGTTTTTCTAAAATATTGTTTGGTCCTACTTCTGCTTTAAAGTAGAAGAAAATTCGACAAAAAATTGGGTAATATATATATATATATATATATATATATATATATATATATATATATATATATATATATATATATATATATATATTAAATAGGAGATAAGGACCCAAATATTTAGTTTTTTGAATTTATGTGAATTTAATTTCATCCATTGCTGCCACATGATATTTCATTAAAATAATTTCATGTTTTTTTACATCTTTACATACATTCTTGCTACTTGATATTTCGTCCAAATCTTTACATACATTTCTGCCATCTGATATTTCATTCAAATAGTTTAAATTTTTTTTATTTCTTAAAAGATACTTAGATTTAGAATGATAATCTAGAGATCATTATACAGTGAAAAAAGGGTTATAATTGACTCTTATCTCAACACTATAGTGAAAATTTTCAAGAATCTTGAATTTGGATTTGGAAGTTACATATCTCAACTAGTGTGAAAACTTTCCTATGACAAATATGTCATAAGTCTTTCCATACTATAAGCATCTTGTATCATCGGGGAGTATCTTGAACTCCCACTTGTCCTTTTTCCAATGAAGACAGTTATTTTTTCTTGTTAAGTCCTCGTGCATGCGCAGTTAAGATTTGGACTGATTGTAGACTTAATGAGGTTTAAATAATGTGTCACGAGGTTGGTTTAGACAATATTTCTAAGATCCTAGTGACCTTAGTTGTTGAAGTAGGTATTCAAGTTCCATTGACAGTGTATAATATTTGGATCTCTCGCAACAAGTTTATTTTTGAGGGAATAACTCCTGTGAAATATCAAATAACAATATCATCTTTACTCAGTTACAGGTCTCCAAACAGGCATTTGGACGTTCACCCTCCACCGTCGGTTAATTTGTGAGGTATGTGGGAATAAATAGGAAGTGAGCAACATGATTCTCAACGTGGACGATGTTGCTCTTACTAATTCAGGGAAAACAAGTTCGGTGGCTTGTGCATAGTCTTACTTGTAACATTTCAATTAGGTTTTTTTGTGATAGTGTAGATTTGTCGAATATATTTTTTTAAGGAAATAAACCAACTTTTGGTGGACATTAGAATGTGTTAGCATACTAGATTTGGAAAATAATGTATTTTTTATATGAATTTTTTTTAATGCATCCTAAATACTTTTTAGCTATCACACAAAGCTATTTAAATGCCCTCAATTTTCGGAGATGCGTCTCTGAATAAACCTATTTCTGAATAAACGTAGAAATATTCCGGAGATGCATTTCCGGAATAATTTTTAACATTTTATACATCTCACTAAAGTTCCATTTAAATTTAAATGGTATCAGAGATGCATCTCCATGATTATTCCGAAGATACATCTCCGTGATTATTTCGAAGATACATCTCCAAAATGTATCATAACAGGTATTTCATGCTATAATTTATTTATATGTGTTCAAAGGAAGTATAACGTATGATCGAAAATAAATAAATAGACATACATAATTCTAGATGGACCAAAAATGCCATACAAAAATAAAATAGCAATATATATAAAAAATATCGTACAATCGAGATCAACAATATAGTAAGGTTGTCAAAATAAAGTATAAACCATAGTACTAAAACAAAATAATAACATACTACTACTGTGCGTGTCTAACAATCTCTCATATATCTCCTCTACCTCATCGACCATCAACCCCCTCTCCTCCGACGATGTCTCTGGTACAACAATGTTCTATGTGCCTTCATCATGATGGCATCTAGAACTCTCCTGACATCAGACCCTTCAAGGAAGATACTATCATCAATGATTTCCCGTGCAATCTCTACTATGCAAGGAAACCTAGGCATGACATCATTTGTATGATCTAGCTGAGTCTGCTCCTCCTCTAGTATCTTCTGATGAGCTGGTCTCGGCGGATCTCCTAAAGCAGCATGCACCATGTACGGATATGACACCCTGAAGAACCATCTGATGTACCCGTCTACATAGTTCTAGTGGCTCTCAGTTATGGTAGCCTGTGCCTCCTCTAGTACCGTATGACTCTCGTAATCATGAAACATCTCCTCTACTGTCTACGTGTCAAGGCAAAAAGAGCAGAGACAATTGGATGTCTGGGAATGGTATGAACATAGTCGAATTGCCGCATGACGCGATCGGCCAGATGAGGAGCAGTGAGACGAGATCCGTAGGCTAACCATCCATAGTATAACATTATCTCGTCAAATGACCTCGTCTGACGGTGATCAACATAGTTGTTGAAGTGTATGTCCTCAACAACCAAACAGTCAACATAAACTCTAAAAGGCTCGGTCCCCTGATTCCCTCTGAGCGGGATAAAAGCAGTAGCACACGACATATAACCCTCACTCAACTTCGAGTACAGGTAGACCAAGAAAGTTGTCCCCCAGTTGTACTAATGGATTTGCTCGAGATCCACGAAGTGCTGTAGGTAGACGACGTTAGTATAAGTAGCACTCTTGTCCACAAAAATAGCAGTGTCAATAAAAAAAAGAAGGTATGCTTTCAATGCACATGATTTGTGGACCATCACCTGCTCATGATCACCATCAGCCTGCTCTTCTCTCTGGATCTCAGCCACATAAATCTTCCTCAGGAACTCAAATCTAGCATGGTCACCTCTGGTCTTATCCACCTCCCCCATCGCCTTCTCTGGATCAGCCCCCAAATGCTCTACCATCATCTCCACTGCCTCGTCTTTGGACATCTCACCATCATCTCCCATGATTGAGGAATCTCCCCCTGATCGAACGATGTAACAAACACCAGACGTCGTCCAGTGTGATAGACATCTCACCATGCGGGAGATGAAACGACGAGGTCTCAAAGTGCCATCTCTCCACATATGAATTAAACATCTCATGGTTGACCGTAGTGTAATCGGTCATGCACAAGCCCGCCATGCCAGATAAGGACACGACATACTAGAACCAATTTGCCTCCTGCTGAGGCAAGACATCAATCTTCCTCCCGTGGTTAACAAACTTCTGGGGATCACGCTCCTGAAATTTGTTAGAAAATAATCAATGTCAGGAATAATCAATCAATGTCATAAATTTACGTAAAAATAAATAAAGAATCCAACTAATGTCAGAAATGCCACCTCTCCATCCCAGATATGTCGGGCAGCATGGTATGGATATAGAGATAGTAAGGACAAATCAAATGGACCTCCTCCAAAAGCCTCTGGCTTGGCATCCGCAATAGCCTCACCCTTCGAAGGTGGCACTGGATCAACAACATCATCACTAGGAGGTTGGATTGGATCAACACCATCATTTGTAGGAGGTGACATGGGTGAAACCTGACGTCAAAGGGAGGACGGGGGACGTGATGCGTTAAATGGTGACTCCCGCCTCCTACGAGAAGATGAAAGTGAGGTGACATGAACAAAAGTAAGAGTCTATAAGTAGACGACTCTTTCTGATCAGAGGGACCTCGAGCCTCTAGAATCTGCTGGCTCCACTTCCGTCAAATGGATGCGTGCTGAACAACTTTGCCATGCATCAGTCTGTCATGTCTATCAGCCATTATCCTTGTAAGTTAAAGTAAGGCATATCATTAGTGCACGCAAACAACACACAAGCAAGAGATCAAAGGAAGAAAAATAATGCAGAAAATTTCGGAGATGCATCCCTGGAATCACCTGCAGAATATTAAACGCTGAACAATTCTGGAGATGCATCTCCAAAATTTTCTACAACTCAGAATAACATCAATGACGTAATGTACCATATGCAAGGTCAAAAAAATTTATTCTGATCACCATTTTCAGCTAACAAACAACTAATACACTATGGCTAAACTATGTTAGATGTGATTTCTACATCTAATCATTGATTTCTACTCATTTTCGCAAAAACTCAAACAGTTATCAAAAACTCAAAAAACTTACTTGAAATTGATGTTTGATGAAGTTTGATGATGTTACAGATGAAGTTTGATGTTCCCTTGAGTTTCTTTGAGCCTTTTTTAATGAAATTTGATTGGGATATAGATAAGTGTTTTGAGAGAGGTTTTGAAAACTGTGAAATGAGGAAGAAGATGAGTCTGTCGTGACTTATGTTCCAAAATATCCCGGAGATGCATCTCTAAAATATTTTAACGTTAACTTATATTTGGCTGCGTCCAGAAATACATCTCCGAAATCATTTAAACATTAACTTATATTTGAATACGTCCAGAGATGTATCTCAAAAACCAGATAATATTTATGAAAATTTACATGATACTGTCAAAAAAACTTGGGATACCATAAGAAATCCCCTTTCATATCTATCCATGTAGTCTAACTTGTCAGATATGAGACATCTCAGTTTCACCATACTAATGAGCTAGAGATTTAAACATCATATCTATACATCACAACACCCTTAGCAAAAATAAAATTATACAGATATTCTTGCAAATATGGATGCTATTAACTTATATTCTCCTATTGTGCTTAAGGATCCTTCTTCAAATGTGTCATCGATTTTGTTAATGGATGCTTTTGATGTGTCCTTTATGAAATAAAATAAAATTTTCCTTTTTTTTCTCATCTAACCAAAAAAATTAAGAAAAGGTAAACAAAATCAACATAACCCACTCGCCAAAGAAGGGTATTAAATGATGATTCTTATTTTTCATTTTCATCTCAATATTTTGGATATTTTTTGAAAACTAGATTAGATTAAGAATCTTTTTTTTAAAAAGGGTTATTTTATTTATAAAAAAAGAAAAACTCCAATGCTCAAAGAATTAAATGAAGTTGTTAAGTTATATCCATAATGAATATCTTACACATTTCTATTTCTTTGTATGTTTTAGAATTTTGTCCCTTTTTCCTATTGATACATTGTTTATATACTATACAGAAAATCGTGACGTTGTTAAGTTGCCTAGTTTTATTAACATATATGTATACACAATTGTGAAGGATGATACATTGTTTTATATATTACAGAGAAAAAATAATTACACAAAGCTGAATGCTATAGCATCCATGGGGCTGATATGACACTAAATTAGAAGGAATTGTATTCCGTGGTGGAATGGGGAATAGAAAATGAGATATGAATGATATTTTCTAGTTCAACGATAAGCGCTTCCCGATAGAGTGGGTTGAACCTTCAAGGTTAATGCCCAAGTTAATGAAGTATTTAAAAAATGTGGCATGAAAGTAATAATGAGATAATACATGTACTTAGGACGTGGTGAAGTTTATATATATCATGTTGTTGAAATTGCTCCGGTCTAATCTAACATGTGTTGCTGCGAGTCGTTCGATCACATCCAACGACATGGATTTGGGACGGGGTAAGGATCAGGTATCTTGCCTCTTGAGAAAGTTCCATTTGTCATTTTGTCCTACTTCGAGAAGTTCTGGATTTGACCTTCTTAATTGGGTTTGACGCTCTAGGTCTTTGACCGGCCCAAAATAATTGTCTCATAAATCTTTGTTGTTAATTAGTAATGCAAGGATTGAGGTTGTATGGTTGCCCTCTATTTTTGTCTTGTGCTCATGAGGAAAGTCATTGATTTTCAGAGGTGGAAGTGGAAAATCTTGGTGAGTGAGAGTATGTAGCATTGGGAACCTGCACATTAAATTTTCCATCGATTTTGCATTCCTTCGTCATTTCTAAGCTTCTAGGTGGTTTCTTCATTTTCCTGTTTGCTTCCACCTTCAAAGTTTGTCTGAAGTAAAATTACTCTCTCTCTCTCTCTCTCTCTCCCATTATTGTTTTACTTAATCTTACTTCAACCATGGCCAATCTAGAAATGCATACATGGATTTTGTTGACTTATCTAGTAGGGATGAAATAAGAAATTCATTTTTGTGCACTAGAGCGATTCACTCGGAGGTGTTGGATGTGGTTATACCTCCACTTGTGAAGGTTATAAAAATTAGCAATATTTGATGTGGATCTATGTGATTGCATGTATTATCAAGATGATCCAAGAAGATGAAGTTTATGGATAAGCAAATATGTAAGTCAACTAAGTAGTTATTTGGTTTTGATGATGACAACACTCAATATCAAACAACATCCAGTGAAGTCAAGTATCTTTTGTAGATAGCTCAAGCGGTCAAAGATGAACAAGATATTTGATCAATCTATCCTCTAGAATGAAGTCATGCTCTTGAAGATCAAGACATCTCTTTAAAGTCAACATTATGGTCAAACAATTTTCAATAAAGACTTTTGTCTCAAGGATCACTGGTGATTTAACCTCACACACTCTCAGATGATGATAATCAAAATGAATATATATCAAGCCTCATTAAAAAGATTCAAAATTCTAGTATGATGATAAACACAAACATAATGATGTCAGGACTTCAAGTTTTAGAGTTATGAAAGAGAATAAGTGTGAAAGCTCATCTAGTCATGTCCATTTGAGTGACTAGTGTCTTGTAAATACACAAGTGTATTTCTAGAAATATTATGGTTAAATCACGCACACACTGGAAATATTTAAGCCTCTCATATTTTAATTAAATCCCCTAAAAATGTTTTTACAACCTAGTCAATTGATTATCAGAATGTCTGATTGATTGGAAGACATTTTCTAACTGAATAATCGATTAATCTATTAACCTAATCAAATATTCCATGCTTCGTTGAGTCTAAAATTGATTGGGACAGTCTATTCATGATTGGTAACGACTAAATATCAAATCCTTTTGTGCTCTTAGCAATTCACTATTTAGGGTGTCTAATCGATTAACCTAATTTATTATGACATAATTGGATTATGGATTGTTTCCAGATTTATAACATGTCATTGGCCTATAAATAGAGACCTTCCTTATCAATTTTTAACATCTAAAAAATGAGTAGTGATCCTACTTTCTCATTTCTCTCATCATTTCTTAAAATCTCTCATTTCTTTCACATATATTTAGCCATAGTGTTTTAAGTAATTCAAGTGTTGTAACTGGTTAAGGTAGGGAGGTAATCGACTAGAGGAAGGCCTAAGGTTAAATCATGTAGAAGAAATATAGTGTTTTTACAGGTGTAACTGATTAACCATTTGGTGTAACCGGTTACCACTGAAGTTGATTTAATTCCAATTTAATTCAGTGTTATATGTAATCGGTTGACCACTTTGGTTAATCGGTTACAAGCGCGATATTTTATTTTTTTCTGTTATTTTACTTGGTCAATTTAGTTCACACTTGTATTGTATCTCATATATAAGTATTTGGGATACACACTCATCCTTAGTTAATGCAATAACAATCTTTCACCCTCAATTCTCTAACCCTTAATTCTCTCTCTCTCTCTCTCTCTCTCTCTTTCAATAAATTCATTTTTTTGCACTAGAGAGATTCACTCGGAGGTGTTGGATGTGGTTTCTCTAGTGGTTATACCTCCACTTGTGAAGGTTATAAAAACTAGCAATATTTGTTGTGGATCTATGTCCTTGCATGTATTATCAAGATGATCCAAGATGATGAAGTTTATGGATAAGCAAATCTGCAAGTCAACTAAGTAGTTGTTTGGTTTTGATGATGACAACACTCAATATCAAATAAAATCCAGTAAAGTCAAGTATCTTTTATAGATAGCTCAAGCTGTCAAAGATGAAAATATGTTTGGTCAATCAATCCTCTAGAATGAAGTCATGCTCTTGAAGTTCAAGACATCTCTTTAAAGTCAACACTATGGTCAAACAATTTTCAATAAAGACATATTTTTCAAGGATCATTGGTGGTTTAACCTCTCAAACTCTCAGATGATCGTAATCAGAATGAAATAATATCAAGCCTAATTAAGAAGATTCAAAGTTCTTGTATGATGATAAACACAAACATAATGATTCCAGGACTTGAAGTTTTAGAGTTATGAAAGAGAGTAAGTGTGAAAATTCATTTAGTCGTGTCCATTTGAGTGTCCAGTGTCTTGTAAATACACAAGGGTATTTCTAGAAATATTATGGTTAAATCACGCACACACTGAAAATATTTGAGAAGCCTCTCATATTTTATTTAAATCCCCTAAAAATGTTTTTACAACCTAGTCAATTGATTATAAGAATGTCTGATTTATTGGAAGACATTTTCTAACTGAATAATCGATTAATCTATTAACCTAATCAAATATTTCATGCTTCGTTGAGTCTAAAATTGATTGGGACAATCTATTCATGATTAGTGACGACTAAATATCAAATCATTTTATGCTCTTAGCAATTGACATTTTTTCATAAGAGTTTTTCTAAAATATTATTTGGTCCTACTTCTCCTTTAAAGTAGCCGATAATTCGACAAAAAAATAGGTCAAACAATATATATATATATATATATATATATATATATATATATATATATATATATATATATATATATATATATATATATATATATATATATATATATATATATATATATATATATATATATATATATATATATATATATATATATATATATATATATATATATATATATATATATAATAGGAGATAAGGACCCAAATATTTAGGGCCTGTTTGAAATGCATCTTAAAAACTCTTTTTTAGTTTTTGAAAATTTAAAATTTAAAAACTTGTTTGAATATAATGTTTTGCAAAAGTGTTTTTAAAAACTCTTTTCTATTTTTCAGTTTTTAAAAGCAAAAAAGTGAAACAGTTTAATTGTGTTTTGCTTCTTACTTTTTAGTTTTTAGTATTATAAAACTTGAAGAAAAAACATAAAAAATTATAATTTTCATTAATAGCATTAATGTAATTTTAATAACTTTTATATTTTAAAAATAAAATAGAAAAACGTATTTGAAATAGTATGTTATTTCTTTTATTTATGCTCTTTTTATGTATAAGTAACATTTTCAAATATGTTTATTTATTTTACTTAATTTTTTTTGTGTTTCTTAATTATTTTCACTATATAATTTTTTTCTATTAAATGTGGAATCCCATTTTTTACTTGGTTTTTTCTTATTATTATTACAAACAAGTGTTATCTGATTTGTAAAATTAAAAATTGATTTAACCCAATTATTTGTATTCGACCAAATATCAATTAATTTTCTTAAGTTTGTAATATTTTATACAATAAAATAGATTTTAAAAGTAAATGACAAAATATGCATTTTTATTCTCTTCTTAAAATACCATTAAAAGATTATATTATCCAATAAATTTTTTCATTTTCATATTTTCAAAACAGTTTTTAAAAATTAGTCTATCAAACAAATCTTTTTGTTAATTTTCTTTTTAAAAATAGTTTTTTAAAATAGATTTGAAAAACAAATTTTAAGAACTAAAATTGAAAAGTGTTTCAAACATGTCCTTAATTTTTTGAATTTATGCGAATTTAATTTCATCCATTGCTGCCACATGATATTTCACTAAAATAATTTCATGTTTTTTTTACATCTTTACATACATTTCTGCTACTTTATATTTCATCCAAATCTTTACATACATTTCTGCCATCTGATATTTCATTCAAATAGTTTTTAAAAAAATTATTTCTTAAAAGATACTTAGATTTAGAATGATAATCTGGAGATCATTATACAGTGAAAAATGGTTATATTTGGCTCTTATCTAAACACTATACTGAAAATTTTCAAGAATCTTGAGTTTGGATTTGGAAGTTACATATCTCAACTAGTGTGAAAATTTTCCTATGACAAATATGTCATAAGTCTTTCCATACTATAAGCATCTTGTATCACCGGGGAGTTTCTTGAACTCCCACTTGTTCTTTTTCCAATGAAGACAACTATTTTTTCTTGTCTAATGTTATGTCCTCGTGCATGCGCAGTTAAATTTTGGACTGATTGTAGACTTAATGAGGTTTAAATAATGTGTCACGAGGTTGGTTTAGACAATATTTCGAAGATCCTAATGACCTTAGTTGTTGAAGTAGGTATCCAAGTTCCATTGACAGTGTATAATACTTGGATCTCTCGCAACATGTTTATTTTTGAGGGAATAACTCCTGTGAAATATCAAATCACAATATCATCTTTACTCAGTTATAGGAAGTGAGCGACATGATTCTCAATGTGGACAATGTTGCTCTTACTAATTCAGGGAAAACAAGTTCGGTGGCTTGTGCATAATCTTAGTTGTAACATTTCAATTAGTTTTTTGTGATAGTGTAGATTTCTCAAATATATTTTTTTAAGGAAATAAACGAACTTTTGGTGGACATTAGAATGTGTTGGCATACTAGATTTGGAAAATAATATATTTTTTATATGAAATTTTTTTAATGCATCCTAAATACTTTTTAGCTACCACACAAAGTTATTTAAATGCCCTCAATTTTTGGAGATGCGTCTCCGGACGCACCTATTTCTGAATAAACGTAGAAATATTTCGGAGATGTATCTCTGGAATAATTTTTAACATTCGATACATCTCACTAAAGTTCCATTTACATTTAAATGCTACCAGAGATGCATATCCGTGATTATTCCGAAAATACATCTCCAAAATGTATCAGAACAGGTATTTCATGCTATAAATTATTTATATGTGTTCAAAGGAAGTATAACGTATGATCGAAAATAAATAAATAGGCATGCATAATTCTAGATGGACCAAAAATGTCATACAAAAATAAAATAGCAATATATATCGAAAATGTCGTACAATCGAAATCAATAATATAGTAAGGTTGTCAAAATAAAGTACAAACCATAGTACTACAACGAAATAATAACACACTACTGCTGTGTGTGTCTAATAATCTCTCATCTATCTCCTCTACCTCATCGGCCATCAATCCCATATCCTCCGGCAATGTCTCCGGTACAACAATGTCATATGTACCTCCATCATGATGGCACCTAGAACTCTTCTGACATCAGACCCTTCAAGGAAGATACTCTCATCAATATTTTTCCGTGCAATCTCTACTATGCAAGGACACCTAGGCATGACATCATTTGCATGATCTAGCTGAGTCTGCTCCCCCTCTAGTATCTTCTGATGAGCTGGTCTCGGCGGATCTCTTAGAGCAGCATGCACCATGTACATATATGACACCCTGAAGAACCATCTGATGTACCCGTCTACATAGTTCTAGTGGCTCTCAGTTATGGTAGTATGTACCTCCTCTAGTACCATATGACTCTCGTAATCATGAAACATCTCCTCTATCTGTCTACGTGTCAACACAAAAAGAGCAGAGACAATTGGGTGTCTGGGAATGATCTGAACATAGTCGAATTGCCGCATGACACGCTCGGCCATATGAGGAGCAGTGAGACGAGATCCGTAGGCTAACCATCCAGAGTATAACATCATCTCGTCAAATGGCCTCGTCTGACGGTGATCAATATAGTTGTTGAAGTGTATGTCCTCAACAACCAAACAATCAACATAAACTCTAAAAGGCTCGGTCGCCTGATTACCTCTGAGCAGGATAAAAGTAGTAGCACACGACATATCCTCAGTATACGCAAGCACACTCGCCCAGCCAGAGATGCGCGGGAAGTGTTGGAGGATCCAAGCCTGAAATAAAAAAATTTGGAACACACGAATCATCGGTAATGAATTTGCAAATATGAAATGAAAATAAAAAAAAACAATCAAAGACCAATAATTATTACTGTCAGTAGTGTCACGCTGCCAGTGACCTACTTCGTCTTCCACATATAACCCTCACTCAACTTCGAATACAGGTAGACCAAGCAAGTCGCCCTCCATTTGTACTCATGGATCTGCTCGAGATCCACGAAGTGTTGTAGGTAGACGAAGTCAGTATAAGTAACACTCTTGTCCATAAAAATAGCAGTGACAATAAAAAAAGAAGGTATGCTTTCAATGCACATGATTTGTGGGCCGTCACCTGCTCATGATCACCATCAGCCTACTCTTCTCTCTGGATCTCAGCCACATAAATCTTCCTCAGGAACTCAAATCTAGCATGAGTACCTCTGGTCGTATCCACCTCCTACATCGCCTTCTCTGGATCAGCCCCCAAATTCTCTACCATCATCTCCATTGCCTCGTCTTTGGACACCTCACCATCATATCCCATGATTGAGGAATCTCCCCCTGATAGAACGATGTAACAAACACCAAACATCGTCTAGTGTGATAGACATCTCACCATGAGGGAGATGAAACGACGAGGTCTCAAAGTGTCATCTCTCCACAAGTGCATTAAGTATCCCATGGTTGACCGTAGTATAATTGGTCATGCACAAGCCCGCTAGGCCAGATAAGGACACGACATACTGGAACCAATTCGCCTCCTGCTGAGGCAAGGCATCAATCTTCCTCCTGTGATTAACAAACTTCTGGGGATCACGCTCCTAAAATTTGTCAGAAAATAATCAATGTCAAGAATAATCAATCAATGTCATAAATTTACGTAAAAAAAATAAAGAATCCAACTAATGTCAGAAACGTTACTTCTCCATCCCAGATATATCTTGCAGTATGGTATGGATATAGAGGCAGTAAGGACAAGTCAAATGGACCTCCTCCAAAAGTCTCTAGCTCAGCATCCGCAATAGCCTCACCCTCCAAAGGTGGCACTAGATCAACAACATCATCACTAGGAGGTGAGACTGAATCAGCAACATCATTTGTAGGAGGTGACAAGGGTGAAACCTGACGTCAAAGGGAGGATGGAGAAAGTGATGCGTCAAACGGTGACTCCTGTCTCCTACGGGAAGATGAAAGTGAGGTGACCAGAGCAGAAGCACGAGCCTATAAGTAGACGAATCTTCCTGATCAGAGGGACCTGGAGCCTCTAGAACCTGCTGGCTCCGCTTTCGCCAAATGGATGCGTGCTGAGCAACCCTGCCATGCCTCAGTATGTCATGTCTATCAGCCATTATCCTTGTAAGTTAAAGTAAGGTATACCATTAATGTACGCAAACAACACACAAGCAAGAGAATCAAAGGGAAAAAATACTGCAGGAAATTTCGGAGATGCATCCCCGGAATTACTTGCAGAATATTAAACGCTGAACAATTCTGGAGATGCATCTCCAAAATTTTCTGCAACTCAGAATAGCATCAATGGCGTAATGTACCATATGCAAGGTCAATTTTATTTCCTGATCACCATTTTCAACTAACAAACAACTAATGCACTATGGCTAAACTATGTTAGATGTGATTTCTACACCTGATCATTGATTTCTACTCATTTACACAAAAACTCAAACATTTATCTAAAACTCAAAAAACTTACTTGAAATTGATGTTTGATGAAGTTGGATGATGTTACAGATGAAGTTTGATGTTCCATTGAGTTCCTTTGAGCCTTTTTTGATGAAATTTGATTAGGATATAGAGAAGTGTTTTGAGAGAGGTTTGTGAAAACTGTGAAATGAGGAAGGAGAAGAGTCTGTCGTGACTTATGTTCCAAAATGTTCCGGAGATGCATCTCTGAAATATTTTAACGTTCACTTATATTTAGCTGTGTCCAGAAATACATATCCAGAATCATTTAAACGTTAACTTACATTTAAGTACGTCCGGATCTCAAAAAACAAATGACATTTATGAAAATTTACATGATACGGTAAAAAGATTTGGGGTGCCATAAGAAATCCCTTTTCAGATATATCCATGTAGTCCAACTTGTCACATATCACATATGAAACATCTCAATTTCACCATGCTAATGAGCTAGAGATTATTAGATACTTCATGCAGAAAGATTAAACATCATATCTCTACATCACAACACCCTTAGCAAAAATAAAATTATACAGATATTCTTGCAAATATGGATGCTATTAACTTATATTCTCCTATTGTGCTTAAGGATCCTTCTTCAAATGTGTCATCGATTTTGTTAATTGATGCTTTTGGTGTCCTTTATAAAAGTCTTTTTCTTTTTCTTTTCTTTTCCTCATCTAACCAAAAAAATGAAGAAAAGGTAAAAGAAAAAATCAACATAACCCACTCGCCAAAGAAGGGTATTAAATGATGATTATTATTTTTCGTTTTCAGCTCAATATTTTGGATATGTTTTGAAAACTAGATTAGATTAATGGTCCGTCTGTTTTGTCTTTTTTTAAAAATGATTTTTATAGTGTTACACATTTTAGTGTAAAAAAAATTTACAAAGAAACTTTTTATAAAAGTTTCAAATAAAAATTTGATTTGAATAGTTATTCTTAAAATGTTATTTTAGGTATTTCATCATTTTATGGAAACTTTTTTTGGATATCAAATTTTCAAAAAATCACTTAATTTTGAAACTATTTCAAATAGTTTTTCATAAAAATCATTTTTAAGATACAA
The DNA here is from genome assembly GCF_024323335.1 of Lathyrus oleraceus. Lineage (NCBI taxonomy): Eukaryota > Viridiplantae > Streptophyta > Magnoliopsida > Fabales > Fabaceae > Lathyrus > Lathyrus oleraceus. Next base: position 286,427,310 of record NC_066585.1, read on the forward strand.
TTTTTTGAAGAAATTGTGATTTTGAATATGTTTTGATCTTCAATAATGTATATTTATGTTATAGAATGAACAATTCAATCTTTTAATTTGTAAAAAATAAATTTAAAAAAATTTGTAATATTTTGAAAATTATTTTTGTAGAATCCATTTTCAAAAATAGAAAGAAAAAATCCATTTTTTAAGAGCTAAAACAAACTGGCCCTAAGATTTTTTTTTTAAAAAGATTATTTTATTTATAAAAAAAAAACTCCAATGCTCAAAGAATTAAATAAGTTGTTAAGTTATATCCATAATGAATATCTTACACATTTCTATTTCTTTGTATGTTTTACAATTTTGTCCCTTTTTTCTATTGATACATTGTTTATATACTATACAGAAAATTGTGACGTTGTTAAGTTGCCTAGTTTTATTAACATATATGTATACACAATTGTGAAGGATGATACATTGTTTTATATATTACAGAGAAAAATAATTACACAAAGCTGAATGCTATAGCATCCATGGGGCTGATATGACAGAGAAACGCCACCAAATTTACAACTCTTTAACAAATGTTTAATATTTGAGGTTAGACAGGAACCACCTATCACCTTAATTACCAGTAGAACTGCAATCACAAACACAAAAATTTGTATCAGAGAAAATAGTATATAGAAAACTTGCATGGCAAGTAATCGATCAGTGTCAAAGTTAAAGGGACTTACAAACTTCTTTTTCTTTTTGTCAATCTCTGATTGAAGCAACTTTTGCATAGCAAGGGAATCTTCAAGGGCCTAAATCAAAAAAAAAAAGAGCAAGTAAAATTAGAAATATGTTTTAAAATCAATGATGAAATTGCGAAGTATCGAGAGAAACGGAACCTTCTGGGTTGTAGCCAACTCTTGCTCGAGTGTTTCGACACGGCTTAGAGTAGCGTTGAGCAATTTTTCCATTTCAGGTGGCATGGAAGGACTCGTGATGAGATTGTTCACCTTCTCTTCTAGATCGGCCATGCGCTTCATGACAGCAATGCGGTCGTCAATGGATATGGCAGGCGCTGCTTTCATCATATCGTCGTCGTATAATACTGAGTTACCATACAATGCAATTGCAGTCATTTTCTTTGGCATGTTCCGTGTCATGCGGATTAACGTTATGAGTCCCAAAACAAAGCCCATGACTCCACCAGCAAAGTGATTTCTAAATCTAGTTGAAGTCTTGAAAATGTTGCCGGCATAACAATCTGCACCTGAATTGAAATAATCTATTTAAATCTGTTGGTAAAATGGAGTATGCAGATTATGCTTAACAAAAAAGAGATATTAGATGAAAAGAAGGACAAAAACAACTGTAAATTACTAATAAAACATCTCTTTGAGTCCACTTTCTTATCTTGGATCCTATTAAATACCTTGAGAAAGTGCCTTTTGATCATTTTGTATTGCTTCATTCCAAGACATTGGTTTGTCCTTCATTGAGACCAAGGTGTCAAATTTATATACATTATTACATTGTTTTGCTACCTGCATTTTAGAAATTTTGATGTTAAAAGTAAGTAGAATGAATATGAAATCATCATTTATTTGCATTTCATCAAGTAATGAAACTTACTTCTGCTATAGCATGACATGCCTCCTCAAGAGCATATTCTTTTTTGAAAGAATTACATTCCTTAATATCCTAAGAAAAAAGAAAGGATATCAAGTTTTATAGCCAAACAATGCAATTGAAACAATAAAGAAGTAAGAAGTTAACTACCTTTTGATACAATGTTTTGTCTGTGATGATTGTTTTCTCCTCCTTGATCCCGGATAAAGTATTCGTTACGCAATTTGCTTCGCCATTTTGAACCATCTAATTCGACCGCATAAAAAAACGCTTTACTATTTTCCTTTTCGATTATACAACTAATTTTTTATTTTATCTTTCAACATTGAAACTACCTTCAAAATTTCGGGATCATTCCATGGTCCCTTGTCAGAAAGCATGCAACCACCTTTGTCTGCACAAGTACATGTACCCCCCAAGAACTCTGGAAGTTCACTGGTAAATGATAAACACAAGCAAGGTGTCAAGGTAAATAGAAAGAGATAATCAAAAATACTTCAATGAGAAAGAAGAAAATACATACCTTGCATCGATGATTTCGAGCAACTTGCTTTGGTATTTGTTACCTAGTACCTGATCAACAATTCATAAACTGTTTAATTTTCCTGCTTAACCGATTTCAACATTATAAGAAACTGTTGAGTATAGTAATCGAAAATCGAAACTTACATGGATTTTGGAAGTGGTTTTGGGATCAAGGAAGGACTTAACAGTACTCCACAACATCCTAAACCCCGAACCAGCATTGATGATGAACATACGGTTCAACGACTGTACGAAGAGAAAATTTTGAATAAGGTAATTTCAGAATATCGCGTTTGAACCGATACGATTGAGTAGGTAAAACTATACCTCAGGATAATTGTCGCCATCAATCTTCTGAAGCCCCTGGAGGAGTTCTCTCGCAGCTTTATTCATGCTTCTAAGACCCTGAACAACCATGATACAATCAGCACTTATATGAAACTTCTTTACTTGAATAACAAGTTATATAATAGAATCAGAAATCGGTAGAATAATTTTCAACCATACCAATCCTTGAACATCCAAGATAGTTGTGCTTTGATCGATGTGTTTCTTCGCTGCAATCGAACAAGCCGGCATCTTAACATTGAGTGTCTTCTCAAACTCTCTTACATGGTACTTAAGATATCTCTCCATGGTTGTTACTTGCATCAGCTTGTTTGAGTCTACCTGACCCAAACTTTCTATGTAAACAGGTCTTCCATCCTTATCAACTCCATGTGTTCCTTGAGGATAGTATTTTAGAACTTCATCTATCTCCTTGAATTCAAAATCCTTAACAAAACCAAAAGAAAAATCTGTTCATCGCATACAAGTACAACAATGAAATTATGAATCAAGTTTTAATTTATTTATTTATCCGATTATATACCTCCATGATGGTGTCCGCGCCGAATTCTTTCCTCCATTGGAGCATATCCGCCCACATTTGCTTTGTTTTCTCAATGTCATTCTTCCTTGCTCTCAAGAATCTGCAATATCATATAATAAACTTGAACTCGACGGTCGATATTACAAAGTCAAACTTTTAACATATGATATTATCCAAATGCTACCTTAGCATCATATGATCATGGTCATGTTTTGAGGGTAACAAATCTTCTTGGATTAGCATTTGACGAAAAGCGTCAATCGCCTGCAACTCTTCTATATCGAGTTCGTCCTCGGCGACAGACATAACCCTACCATGCCTTCGCCCCTTCTTCAAGGAGTGTTTGAACTTAGAAGAAGCACTTATTGCTACCTTCTTTAAGGATCCAAGCCTTGTCAACTTTTCATCCTCCAAATTTCCATTCTCAAAACCTGTTTTTCGCAGAAAGAAAAGAGAGATTTACACATTTCATATTCTAATACAAATATGATCATGAAACATGAAATGAATTAGCAATAATTAATAAACATAAACTCACTAACCTTTAACAGGTTTATCAAAATTAACAGGTCCAGAAATAGTGTCACACATGATTATTTATCGAATCTCTTGAACTCTCACAGGAATTATCACAAAATGCTGTAAGGTAGAAGAGAATCAACAATTTCGCATATACAACAAATGCCAGAAATTGAACCTTCACTTGTAACTACACCTATTATCAACCAAAAGCAACACTTATAATTAATTAGAACCTGAAAAATAAATCATCATGTGAGTAATTATCAAATAACAATAACAAACAAATCAACATTGTTCATATTCAACGTGCATGAAAGAAAAAGAAAAAAAAATAGACAATAAAATTATTATTATATACTTAATAAATTAGAATCAAGTGCATGTGAATGAGGTGACAGATTGAAATCTATGGAGGTTTAAAAGGTTCATGAATCAACATTTATAAATAAATTTTTAACATGATAAGTAAGTAGAATCAGAAGGAAGAAGAAAATGAAGAAAGATTGATAAATGAAAAAAAAAATATAATTATGTATTTACCTTTGAGATTAAAAATGTGGGAATTAGAATTAGAAGAATATGTAACACAAATTAATTATCTTAATATATCAATAAAATTGAGGCTATGATATTAGGGCTAAAATTGGAAGACAGGTTGGTGAAACTCATATTTAGAGTTTGCCATTTTTTGTTTGTTTATTCAATTTTGCTACTAACAAAATGCTTCTAGTTTTTTTTTCTTGTTTAATGTAATGTATTTTAGGTTGTCTTTAACATGATATAGTTTCTTTTGTTAAATTTTATTTATAGTATTTTTAATGTATTTAAGTTAGTTTTGGTTTATAACTTATTCTAGTTACGTTTAGCTTTATTTCTGAAAAAATAAGCCTATTTAATATGATGGTTGAGTAGTTATTTATTATGATTGATATTCGTAGGGTGACTTGTATCTTAAAGTTTATCTTTAAATTTTTGGTTTATTTTTTAGTTTCAATATAGAAACTTCCATTCTCACACATCATTGTTAAGTTTTTGTTAAGTAACAGATCTTCCGTGTGAGGAAGGTGGTTTTATTTTATCACAATTGACATTTGAAGAAGATAGCCAAAATATGAGTCTAAATTTAGGAGTGTTGATATTTGGTATTTAAGTGTACTTTGTGTGGAGTATTTAGTAACATCTTACAAGAGGTTAGACACTTCTAAGTAACTTGTTGTAGGAGGATAAGTATAGTATAGTGGATATATTACATTATGTCTCAAAAACTTGAATATGATTGTGTATAAGTTTTATCTATTTAAAGTAAGGAAGAAATATTCTACACTTAAAGAATTTTCATAACATTTCTTAATACAAATGTAGTATTAGCTTATTCTAACTACTACTAAAGCATTTTTTTTAAATCAGAAGGAATTGTATTCCGTGGTGGAACGGGGAATAGAAAATGAGATATGAATGATATTTTCTAGTTCGATAAGCGCTTCCCGGTGGAGTGGGTTGAACCTTCAAGGTTAACGCCCAAGTTAATGAAGTATTTAAAATGTGGCATGAAAGTAATAATGAGATAATACATGTACTTAGGACGTGGTGAGGTTTATATATATATCATGTTGTTGAAATTGCTCCAGTCTAATCTGGCATGTGATGTTGTGAGTCGTTCGATCACATCCAACGACATGGACTTGGGAGGGGTAAGGATCAGGTATCTTGCCTCTTGAGAAAGTTCCATTTGTCATTTTGTCCTACTTCGAGAAGTTTTGGATTTGACCTTCTTAATTAGGTTTGACGCTCTAGGTTTTTGACCGGCCCAAAATAATTGTCTCATAAATCTTTGTTGTTAATTAGTAATGCAAGGATTGAGGTTGTATGGTTGCCCTCTATTTTTGTCTTGTGCTCATGAGGAAAGTTCTTGATTTTCAGAGGTGGAAGTGGAAAATCTTGGTGAGTGAGAGTATGTAGCATTGGGAACATGCACATTAAATTCTCCATCGATTTTGCATTCCTTCGTCATTTCTAAGCTTCTAGGTCGTTTCTTCATTTTCCTGTTTGCTTCCACCTTCAAAGTTTGTCTGAAGTAAAATTACTCTCTCTCTCTCTCTCTCTCTCTCTCATTATTGTTTTTCTTAATCTTACTTCAACCATGGCCAATCTAGAAACGCATACATGGATTTTGTTGACTTATCTAGTAGGGATGAAATAAGAAATTCATTTTTGTGCACCAGAGCGATTCACTCGGAGGTGTTGGATGTGGTTTCTCTAGTGGTTATACCTCCACTTGTGAAGGTTACAAAAATTAGCAATATTTGATGTGGATCTATGTGATTGCATGTATTATCAAGATGATCCAAGAAGATGAAGTTTATGGATAAGCAAATATGTAAGTCAACTAAGTAGTTATTTGGTTTTGATGATGACAACACTCAATATCAAACAACATCCAGTGAAGTCAAGTATCTTTTGTAGATAGCTCAAGCGGTCAAAGATGAACAAGATATTTGATCAATCTATCCTCTAGAATGAAGTCATGCTCTTGAAGATCAAGACATCTCTTTAAAGTCAACATTATGGTCAAACAATTTTCAATAAAGACTTTTGTTTCAAGGATCACTGGTGATTTAACCTCATAAACTCTCAGATGATGATAATCAAAATGAATATATATCAAGCCTCATTAAGAAGATTCAAAGTTCTAGTATGATGATAAACACAAACATAATGATGTCAGGACTTCAAGTTTTAGAGTTATGAAAGAGAATAAGTGTGAAAGCTCATCTAGTCATGTCCATTTGAGTGACTAGTGTCTTGTAAATACACAAGTGTATTTCTAGAAATATTATGGTTAAATCACGCACACACTGAAAATATTTAAGCCTCTCATATTTTAATTAAATCCCCTAAAAATGTTTTTACAACCTAGTCAATTGATTATCAGAATGTCTGATTGATTGGAAGATATTTTCTAACTGAATAATCGATTAATCTATTAACCTAATCAAATATTCCATGCTTCGTTGAGTCTAAAATTGATTGGGACAGTCTATTCATGATTGGTAACAACTAAATATCAAATGCTTTTGTGCTTTTAGCAATTGACTATTTAGGGTGTCTAATCGATTAACCTAATTTATCATGACATAATTGGATTATGGATTGTTTCCGAATTTATAACATGTCATTAGCCTATAAATAGAGACCTTCCTTATCAATTTTTAACATCCAAAAAATGAGTATTGATCCTACTTTCTCATTTCTCTCATCATTTCTTT